>NC_057809.1:356545779-356546956 GCF_018294505.1 Triticum aestivum
AGGGCCGTCGGGACAAAGGTCCTTTCAGCCCCCAATCCGTGAATCACTCGCGGGTACTCTTCGAGCTGACCCGACTTTGGTCACCATCTGTATAGTATGTATATAGGTATAGTATATACCCGTGATCACCTCCCGAGTGATCACGGCCCAATAGTATAGCAAGGCAGACTGACAAGAATGTAGGGCCAATGATGATAAACTAGCATCCTATACTAAGCATTTAGGATTGCAGGTAAGGTATCAACAGGTGTAGCAACAATGTCAGGCTATGCATCAGAATAGGATCAACAGAAAGCAGTAACATGCTACACTACTCTAATGCAAGCAGTATAGAGTAGAATAGGCGATATCTGGTGATCAAGGGGGGGGGGGCTTGCCTGGTTGCTCTGGCAAGAGAGAGGGGTCGTCAACTCCGTAGTCGAACTGGTCAGCAGCAGCGTCGGTCTCGTAGTCTACCGGAGAGAAGAGGGGGAAGAAATAATGAATACAGAGCAAACAAAGCATCACAAAATATAACAAGGCAATACGCTGTGTTCGGTGTGCCCTAACGCGGTAGTAGGTGATACCGGTGAAGGGGGGGAAAACATCCGGGAAAGTATTCCCGGTGTTTCGCGTTTTCGGACCGGTGAACCGGAGGGGGAAAGTTGCGTGTTCGGTATGCTAGGGGTGTGTGGCGGACGAACGGGCTACGTATCTGGATTCGTCTCGTCGTTCTGAGCAACTTTCATGTTGAAAATATTTTAATCCGAGTTACGGATTAAAAGATATGATTTTTAAAAGATTTTAACAATTTTGGAATTTAATTATTTATTTAATTAATTCGGAAAAATGTATTTATGACGTCAGCATGATGTCATGCTGACGTCAGTAGTCAACAGGGGTTGACTGAGTCAACCCTGACATGTGGGTCCAGTGGGACCCACCTGTCATTCTCTATTTAAATTAATTAGGGTTTAGGTTAATCTAATTACAGTTTAATTAAACTTAACTAGTTAATTAATTTAATTAAACCGGATTAATTAACTTAATTAATTAATTAATTAATTAATTAATAATTTTATTAAATCATTTTAATTTTATTAATTATATTTATTGTTTTTATTTATTTTATTATTTTTTATTTTTTTATTTTTTTATTTTTATTATTATTATTATTTTGCGTTCTGGGGGCGGGCCC
>NC_057809.1:356549173-356557253 GCF_018294505.1 Triticum aestivum
GGGGGGGGGGGTTTGCTTGCCTGGCACTTCTGAAGATAATATAGCTCTTCATCGGTGTCATCGATCACATCATCGGTACACGTCTATCGAGAGGGGACAATTACCGGCAAATACAGAAAAACACGATCAATGCAATGCACAATATGATGCATGCTATGACATGGCAAAAATGAATGTGTTTTGAGCTAATGCAACTAAAACCAGATTAAATGAAGTTGGTTTGAATCCAAGATTCAAATTCAAACTCCATATGTGATTATTTAAATGCCATTTATTTGTTTTGTCCAAAACAGAGGACAAACATTGTTCAAACATGCATGAAAATGGTACAGATGGATTCCTTGAATTTTTCTGATAATTTTTCATATATAAATTATTTAATTTGGAGTTACGGTTGAATTTCTATGAATTTTAGAGGTTTAGGGCATTTTCTGAAAATATTAAATCATTTAAGATTTATTTAAATTCCAGAAAGGAATTATTGCGTCAGCATGACGTTTGCATGACGTCAGCAGGTCAACGGGCGCCGTCCAGGTCAAACTGACCTGTGGGCCCTGCATGTCAGTGTCTGGACTAACTAAACTAATTAAAATTAACCCTAACTAACTTGGTTAGCCGGGCGGGGCCCGCATGTCAGTGTAATTAGTCTAACTAATTTTTAGTTAACACTAATCCTAACCTAATTAACAGGCCGGCCCCACCTGTCATGGACACAGGGGGGGTCCCACCGTGGTCAACGTGGGTCAAACCCACCGGCGGCTTGACGCCGGCGAGGCCAGCCGCGGTGGCGAGCCTCGGGTTTTGCCCACAGGGCTCGGTTTGGTGCGCGGAGCACAGCTTCGGGATGCGGACGCTCGTCCGCATCCAACTGTGGTGGTGGCGGAGCCGGGAAGTGGCCGGAGTGGTGCCGGCGACGAGCTCGGCGGCGGCCGAAGCTCGGGTGCAAGTGGGGATGGGGCTGCGGTGCGCAAACAAGCGCGGCGAAGTGCCACGGAGGCTCTACGCGATGCGGGGAGCGCGTTGGGCAAATGCCCGGGACCAAATGGTCACTGGAGCATCACCGGCGACGAGTGCGGCGGCGGCGAAGGTTCGGCCATGGCGGGGCTACAGCGTAGAGAGTGGGCGCGACCAGGGGAGAAGGGGGAGACGATGCGGGTGCTCACAGCACGTCCGATGGCGTCGTCGGCGAGGTCGGGGGCGGTCGGGTTGCTGCGAATCGACGACGACGGCTGTCGGTGCAGAGGACGAAGGCAACAACGATGACGGCGCTGCGGGGCGCTCCGGCGTCGTTTGACTCAGCGAAGATGAAGAGCAGGTCATGGCGGAGCTCCTGGACCGCTCGAGAGGACGAGGGGGAGGCGATAGCCGCGGTGGTGCTCGTCGGTAGCGTCGGCGCGGTCCGGTGAGGTGGGGGAACAGCGAGGGAGAGAGAGCCAGGGAAGGCGAGAGAGCTCCAGGGAAGAGAGGAAGGGCTGGACGGCTCCGGGCGGCTGCGTGGCGTCTCCACGCATGGATAGGCTCAAAGGGGAGGCCTCCAGCACGAAGCAGGAGGTGGCCGACGTCGGCGCGCGTGCGTCCGGCACGCAGCTGCTTCGGGGCGAGGGGGAGGAAGATGACTGGCAGCTGGGCTGCACAGTAACGGGCCGCGCAGAAGCTGGGCCGACTGGGCTACCAGGTGAGCAACAGGTAGGTCTTCTGCTCTTTTTTTATTTACTGTTTTCTATTTTCTGTAGTTTGTTTTGATTTAGTTTAGCAACTAAATCATTTAAATAAATTCTGTAGATTTTTATGTGGCTTGCTAAAATATATACAAAGCCACTCACAAACTTCCAGAATTATTGGAGTCATATTTAATATATATTAAATATAAATCCAAAGCAAATAGTTATTGGATTAATTCAAATGACCAAAATAATTATCTCTGTGACTCCAAAAATATTGGTTTAAATTTTACCTCTTACCAATATTTCCATGGAATAACAGGAACATTTTCTTGGACACATTTTAGAAGATTTAATTGTTGGTTATTTTTAGAGGTTTCTGAGGCTTTGAAAATTCCTTAATTCAAATTTCATTTGAAATAAAACATGATGCTCACATGAGGTCTAGCCTAGTGCATTACCAGAAGCTAGGGATGTGACAATAGGCATAATTATTGTGACATAATGTGTAATAACAGCCCATAATGCATTAAATATTGATATAAAAGCATGATGCAAAATGGACATATCAACTCCCACAAGCTTAGACCTTGCTTGTCCTCAAGCGAAAAGCCAAAATCGAAAAATATGTCCACATGTTTAGAGATAGAGGTGTCGATAGAGGGCATCAAGATCATTCTTAGAACAACAACTTATATAATTCTTGTCATATAATCTCTTATGCTAGAGTAATAATTCAATCACAATATCAAGTATGAATCATAAACTTCATTGAAAACTAACAAACTACAATCTCAGTCATTGAAATAATTGCAATTTATCATAACATCAGAAATAGTCAATGTATAAGAGCTTTTCAACAAGTCCACATACTCAACTATCATCTAATCTTTCACAATTGCTGACATTCACGCAATACTTATGGGTATTGAGTTTTAATCGGACATAGAGAAAGATAGGGGCTTATAGCTTTGCCTCCCAATGTTTTACCTCAAGGGTAATGTCAACAGTAATAGTTCATGAAAACTCACATCCAATTAGCCATATATACTAGGATCTTTCCAACATATTGTGCTTGCCAAAGGATAAAATGCAAAAAGGAAGGGTGAAGATCACCATGACTCTTATGCACTATAGGAGATAAAAGTAAAAGATAGGCCCTTTGCAGAGGAAAGCAGAGGTTGCCATTCGCTTGTATGGTTGGATGCACAAAATCTTAATGCGAAAGAACATCACTTTATATTGCCACTTGTGATATGGACCTTTATTATGCAGTCTGTCACTTTTATTACTTCCATATCACACGTCGTATAAAGCTTATTTCCTCAACACCAATCGATCATACATATTTAAAGAGCAATTTTTATTGCTTTGCACCGATAACAACTTACTTGAAGGATCTTATTCAATCCATAGGTAGATCTTGAAGGATCAACTTACTCTTAAGGATATTTGGAAGCACAAGTAGTATCTCTACTTGGTGTAATGAATTTGGCTAGCATGAGGGGAAAGGCAAGCTCATCACGTTGGAAGATCCAAGACAATATAATTCATCTCAGATGTAAGGAAACATAACCCATTACGTTGTCTTCCTTGTCCAATGTCAACTCTTTAGCATGTCATATTTTAATGAGTGCTCACAATCATAAAAGATGTCCAAGATAGTATATTTATATGTGAAGACCTCTCTTTCTTTATTACTTCCTATTAATTGCAACGATGACCAAAACTATGTTTGTCAACCCTAACAACTTTTATTCATCATACTCTTTCTATGTGAGCTCATTACTCTCCATAAGACTCACATGATCTCTTTGTTTCTTTTTATTTCTTTCTATTTTCTTTTATTCACTTAGGATCATGGAAAAATAATCAAGCCCTTGACTCAACACTAATCTTTATTATATAGCTCACAGACACGATTACATAGAAGGATAATAAAGCAAAACTCACGACTAGATCATACTAAGAACTTTTATTCTACTAGATCAAGATATTACCAAAATGATCGAACTAAGAAAACGGTAAAGATAAAAGTGATGGTGATACGATACCGGGGCACTCCCCCAAGCTTGGCAGTTGCCAAGTGGAGTGCCCATACCAGATACTCAATTCTTCTTTGTTGGTGAAGAAGGTGGGGATGTTGATGATGGATAGTCGCACATTGAGCGTAGGAGGTCTTCTAACTTGCGGATAATGCCCTTGAGTGCGATGATGTGCTCCTTCAACAAAATATTTTCACGTGTGAGATACTTATTTTCTATATGAGCCAACTCAATCACCTTGAAAGCTTTGATTTCTGTTGGGGTAAGAAGATCCTGATTAAGTTGATGGGTGTCTTCTGTTGCCGGAACTTGGTCCTCCATGGCCTTCTTGATCCATTCATCCTTGTTGATCTCCATGGGTTCTTCTCTCTTCAGCTCTATCTTCATTAGCCAAGCCTCATTGCCCTCATGGTTGGAGGAGGAGGGAGATGACATAGTGCCTGGCCTTGACAACCCTGACAGAAAACAGCTCAAAACAAAGACAGGAGATTTTTGCGTGATACAGGAGTCAAAACCCCGGGGAGGTTATATAATGAATTTTTATCGACCAAAATATGTGTCGTGTACGAAAACGGTGTCCGGAGAGCACACGAGGTGCCCAAGAGGTAGCGGGGCGCGCCCTCCACCCTCGTGGAGCCCTCGTGTCCTTCCTGGGCTGCTTCTTATTTTTCTATTTTCTAAATATTCCAAAACGGAGAAATATTGCCTTAAAAACTGTTTTGGAGTCGGTTTACTTACCGTACCACAAACCTATTCCTTTTCGGAGTCTGAAACATTCCGGAAAGTGTCCCTTATGTATTCCTCCGGGGTTACGGTTTCAATAACATTGGTTTCAATATTTATGGGATTACCTGAGATATAATGTTTGATTCTTTGACCGTTCACCACCTTCAGATTTGTGCCTTCGAAGTTGTTGATTTTTATGGCACCAGAACGGTAGACCTCCTCGATAACGTAAGGACCTTCCCATTTAGAGAGAAGTTTTCCTACAAAAAATCTTAAACGAGAGTTGTGTAGCAATACATAATCACCTACATTAAACTCACGCTTTTGTATCCTTTTGTCATGCCATCTTTTAACTTTTTCTTTAAATAACTTGGCATTTTCGTAGGCTTGGGTTCTCCATTCATCAAGTGAGCTAATATCAAATAACCTCTTCTCACTGGCAAGTTTAAAATCATAATTAAGTTCTTTAATAGCCCAGTAAGCCTTGTGTTCTAGTTCGAGATGTAAGTGACATGCTTTTCCATAGACCATTTTATACGGAGACATACCCATAGGATTTTTATATGCAGTTCTATAGGCCCATAATGCATCATCTAGTTTCTTGGTCCAATTCTTTCTAGACCTATTAACAGTCTTTTGCAAAATTAATTTGAGTTCTCTATTACTCAATTGTACTTGCCCACGAGACTGAGGGTGATAAGGAGATGCAATTCTATGATTAACATCATATCTAGCAAGCATTTTACGGAAAGCACCATGAATAAAATGTGAACCACCATCAGTCATTAAATATCTAGGGACTCCAAATCTTGGAAAAATAACTTCTTTAAGCATTTTAATAGAAGTATTATGATCAGCACTACTAGTTGGAATAGCTTCTACCCACTTAGTAACGTAATCAACAACAACTAAAATATGTGTATATCCATTAGAGGAAGGAAAAGGTCCCATATAGTCAAAGCCCCAAACATCAAATGGGTCAATAACGAGTGAATAGTTCATAGGCATTTCTTGACGTCTACTAATATTACCAATTCTTTGACATTCATCACAAGATAACACAAACTTATGGGCATCCTTGAAGAGAGTAGGCCAATAAAAACCAGATTGCAGTACCTTATGTGCAGTTCTATCTCCAGCATGGTGTCCTCCATAAGCTTCGGAGTGACACTTGCGTAGGATCTGTTCCTGTTCATGCTTAGGTACACAACGTCTAATAACACCATCTACTCCTTCTTTATAAAGATGTGGGTCATCCCAAAAGTAATGCCTCAAATCAGAGAAGAACTTTTTCTTTTGCTGGCATGTGAAACTAGGTGGTATTAACTTAGCAACAATGTAATTAGCATAATCAGCATACCATGGAGCAGTATGAGAAGCATTTATGGCATTTAATTGCTCATCAGGAAAGCTATGATCAATAGGTAGTGGGTAATCAAGCACATTTTCTAACCTAGACAAGTTGTTTACAATGGGGTTCTCAGCTCCTTTTCTATCAACAATATGCAAATCAAATTCTTGTAGAAAGAGAAACCATCTAATAAGTCTAGGTTTAGCATCTTTCTTTTCCATAAGATATTTAATAGTAGCATGATCGGTGTGAATAATTACTTTGGAATTAACAATATAAGGTCTGAACTTATCACAAGCAAATAAAACTGCTAAGAATTCTTTTTCAGTGGAAGCATAATTTCTTTGAGCATTGTCAACGGTTTTACTAGCATATTGAATAAAATTTAGTTTCTTATCAACTCTTTGTCTTAGAACAACACCTACACCATAATCACTAGCATCACACATTATTTCAAAGGGTAAATTCCAATCAGGTGGCTGGACAATAGGTGCAGAAATCAATGCTTTCTTAAGTATTTCATATGCTTCTACGCAATCATCATAAAAAACAAATGGTATATCTTTTTGTAATAAATTAGTCAGAGGCCGAGCAATTTTTGAGAAGTCCTTAATGAACCTCCTATAAAAACTGGCATGACCAAGGAAACTTCTTATACCTTTGATGTCCTTGGGACATGGCATCTTTTCAATAGCATCAACCGTGGCTTTATCAACTTCGATACCTCTTTCAGAAACTTTATGCCCCAAGACAATACCTTCATTAACCATAAAGTGGCACTTTTCCCAATTTAATACAAGATTAGTTTCTTCACATCTCTGCAAAACTCGATCAAGGTTGCTCAAGCAATCATCAAAGAAGATCCATAGACAGAAAAGTCATCCAAGAAAACCTCACAAATCTTTTCACAAAAGTCAGAGAATATAGCCATCATGCATCTTTGAAAGGTAGCAGGTGAATTTCATAAACCAAAAGGCATACGTCTATAAGCAAAAGTACCAAAAGGGCATGTAAAAGTAGTCTTTGATTGATCTTTGGCTGACACGGGTATTTGAGAGAAACCAGAATAACCATCTAGAAAGCAAAAGTGTGTATGTTTGGACAATCTTTCTAGCATTTGATCAATAAAAGGTAAGGGGTAATGATCTTTTTTAGTAGACTTATTTAATTTGCGGAAATCAATTACCATCCTATAACCTGTAGTAATTCTTTGAGGAATCAATTCATCTTTATCATTAGGAACAACAGTAATACCTCCCTTCTTAGGGACACAATGGACATGGCTTACCCACTAACTATCAGCAACGGGATAAATTATACCTGCCTCAAGGAGCTTTAGTATCTCCTTTCTTACCACTTCTTTCATTTTAGGATTCAGCCGGCATTGATGATCACGAACTAGTTTAGCATCTTCTTCCAAATTAATTTTATGTTGACATAGAGTGGGACTAATGCCCTTACGATCATCAAGAGTATACCCAATAGCAGCACGGTGCTTCTTCAGAGTTTTCAATAATCTCTCTTCTTCATGTTCTAAAACACTACTAGGGAAAACCTTATACACAGAATCTTAGCAGCAGCGCGGTATAAAAACAGACGCTACTGCTAATTAGCAGCAACGAGCTTTAGAAAAGAGCGCTGCTGATGACTGAGTAGCAGTAGCGCTCTAGGTGAAAAGAGCGCTACTACTATAATTGCCACGGTGTTGCCTCCAGGCTAGATATAGTAGTAGCGCCCTTCCCGTGGACGCGCTACTGCTGAAGAAATTAGTAGCAGCAGTTTTGCTCAAAACTCGCTGCTGCTAAGTATGACCGCAACTAATTAAGTTTAGTCCCATACTGCTAAGTGAACAAGGTGTTTACCACCTTAAATATGTTGCTTCTCAACCTATCTCGAGCACTTGGTCTTCATTGAACTATATGAGTATGATTTGTGGTTGCAATATGAATCCTCACCTGTACCTATACAGGTACAGTGAGGATTCATGTTGACTATTTAGATTATACACAAAAAGATCAATGATGACCAATGTATATTTTTGATGTTTTTACTAAACAAAAGAAATAATTGCTTCCATTAGCAGTAGCGGTTTTCCCTAAAACGCACTGTAGATAAGTTAGCTATAGCGTGTTTTCTGTACGTGCGCTAGTGCTAGTTCGAGTTAACCACCCCCCGCATCAAAATTTTGCTAAGTCCTCCTTCCCCCCCCCCACCGGCCTGTTCCCCTACTCCCTGTCGCCGCCGCCCGAGCCCGAGCGCGCCTGCGCCCTCACCGCCGCCGCCGCCGCCCGCCCTCA
>NC_057809.1:356557663-356638888 GCF_018294505.1 Triticum aestivum
CCCCCACCCCTCCCCAACCCCCTCTCTCTTTGCTTAGTTAGTAGATGATTTTAGTAGTAGTAGATGTTAATTTAGGGTTCATAGATAATGATTTTTAGAAGTAGTGGATATTAATTACTAGTAGTGATGGTAAACTAGTTGTATAATTAGCAGTAGTACATGTTAATTAGTAGTAGATGTAGTAGTTAGATGTTAATTAGTAGTAGTAGATGTGCTAGTTTCTTTCTATTTATAGTAAGTTTATATTTAGTAAGAACTAGTTGAATTAATAGAACTAGTTTAGTTTTAGTTGAACTAGTTAAGTTTTAGTTGAACTAGTATAGTAAGTAAATTAATAACTAGTTGAACTACTTCATTTTAGAAAGAACTAGTTTTTTCTTTTTATACTAAGTTTATATTTAGTAAGAACTAGTTGAATTAATAGAACTAGTTGAATTAATAGAACTAATTGAACATGCCATATTTGGTGTTATTTTTTAGTTTAAGCAATTATTTCATGTTTTGGTTACACCTCCGAGTGGCCTATGTTTTGCCGGAGTGTTGATTAATTTCCATTCCGGCAAATTTCAGGCGCTCGATATGTCCTTTTTTAGCAAAGGTCATGCCGGATTTTTCCGTGAATTCTGGCATGACTTGTGCTAGAATATGTACAAGTTTAATCTTTGAATTATGAACGTAGGATATGACGTACTCGGACAACGACAGTCTCCCGAGGGAGTGCAGTTGGTGCCATGATGATCGAGGTATGTGCGACAGGTTCGTTCAACTGGATGAAGATCGGCGCTTCAGCATTAAGCTCGAGGAGACCTTCGATGTTGAAATGGTACGCAACAACGACAAGTGTTTTTTTCATAATTAAGCATGACTTCAACTATTTCAACGTCTAATTTTCATATTTTACAATTCGACTAGCTTATCCCATGCCATGCAAGACACTATGTCTTGGAGAGGATGGGTTTTGAAGACCATGAAAATTTTCAAACAAAGAAAATACACCTAAGTACCCATCATGATATCGATTTTGAAGTAAATCTATACAATTCTCAGAGCGTAACCCATTTTGGTTGCCAAAATTGGGAAGCACTTTGCAAAATGTATGGTTTTTATGAGGGTATGATTGTCAGCATGGATCTTGGTGATCCTAACATCGAGCAAGACAATATGGACATTTGGGTCCTTGTTGATACGCTTCCGATTCTACTGCAATGTGAGTTTCTCAAACATAGTTATTAACTAATTTATATTGTTTATTTCAAAATAGTTGACAGCTTATTTCCATTGACAGCTTATTTTGAATCTTCAAAGGATGTGCAGAAGATGGTAGACAAAACCCACTACACTGATGGCTCCGAATTAACTTATAAGGAGAGAAATCATCTGATTGCTTATTGTACTTCTTTTGAGAATTACAATACCTATTATCGAACTCCTCCAAATTATGGTGAATATGTGCCACTAGTGCACGTGTTGAACCACGATAACTTCTATGGAGATACCCTGGTAAGATATTTTACTATTACCACATCCGTGCATCTTTTGCATACTTCTAAAACTAGTACATCATTGCTAACTATGAAGTTATTACTATGTTTTTCAACAGAAAATCCCGATGGATTGTGTGCCTCATCTGATGTATTACAATGGTCGCCTTGAAGTTCTGAACCTACAGCCAGGTCATCCTACGGATCTCACCTGTGCATATCGAATTTCTGAAACCGGTGAACACATGCTAATCAAAGAGTGGAAAAAATGTTTGGACATTCGTAAGGAGGTTCTTGGAAGCAACATTAAGTGAAAGGCAAGAATTGGAGATAGGATAATCTGCATTCTCCATAATGGAGAGCGAGGGGCTATCTTGTTTTTTTTGCTATTTTACCTTAGAGAATATAGTAGGTCCTAAGAGAATGTGGTAGGTCCTATGAGGTACAATATGTTTATTATGTGATACAATGTGTTAGAGTTGAAGATGTGAGGAGTACTTGTGATTACAACTAGTGACCAATGATATGATGATGATGATAAGTTGTTAATGATATGATGATGATGATGATGATGATATTTATTATATAATTGGGTGAAAGAACCGTGGATTAGTTTCAAGTGGATGTCCGTCCACTTGAAACTAGTCCACACGGTTCTTTCACCCCGTGATGTAATAAGTCATTATGATGTAAAAACAATTTGTAAATTCCTGTTGTATGAAAATTTGTGTAAAGGTGTACGAATACAACATGAAATAAAAAAGAAATAAAATACAAAATAATAGTAGCAGCGCGGGCAGAGAGAAGCGCTACTACTAATTACCAGCAGCGCTCCTCCTGGAACTCGCTGCTACTAAGTCGATTTAGCCGTAGCGTGGGTGGAGGCACGCTACTGCTATTCGTTAGCTGTAGCGCCTTATCAGTAGCGCACCACCCCGCGCTACTAATAGGTCTAAAACCCGCGCTGCTGCTAGCCTTTTCCCTAGTAGTGAAAGGTTAGCACTAATAATGATAGGATATATCTTTTTCTCATCTAGATAAGCATATTTAAGAGTATCAGGTAACGGTTTAAGCTCAAACACGGGATCACCCTTGGGTGGAGGAGAATCCCCTAGGATTTCAATAGGTAAATTGTTTTTTAGAATAGGTTCCTGTTTAAAGAATACGTCATCTAATTCCCTTCTTTCATTCATAAACATGTCATTTTCATGGTCTAGAAAATATTGTTCTAAAGGATCACTAGGAGGTACGGTAATAGATGCAAGACTAATAATTTCATCCTTACTAGGTAATTCTTCTTCACGGTGTTGTCTACTAAATTTAGAAAAATTAAATTCATGAGTCATATCATCTAAACCGACAGTAACAACATCTCTTTTGCAATCTATGGTAACATTAACAGTGTTTAAGAAGGCTCTACCAAATATAATGGGGCAAAAGCTATCTTGTGGGGAACCAAGAACAAGAAAATCAGCAGGATATTTAGTTTTCCCACACAAGACTTCAACATCTCTAACAATTCCCATTGGTGAAATAGTATCTCTATTGGCAAGTTTAATTGTGACATCAATATCTTCCATCTCAGCAGGTGCAATATCATGCATAACTTCTTGGTATAAGGAATAAGGTATTGCACTAGCACTAGCACCCATATGACATAACCCATGATAACAAGGATCTCCTATTTTAACACAAATAATAGCATGCCTACCACATGTCTAGGTTTATCTTTATCACGGGGTTTAGCAATTCTAGCAGTTTCGTCATAGAAATAAATAACATGCCCATCAATATTATCAGACAAGAGATCTTTAACAATAGAAATATTAGGTTCGACTTTAAATTGCTCAGGAGGTGTATATGTTTTAATATTGATTTTACTAACTACAGTTGAAGCTTTAGCATGATCCTTTATCCTACTCCCTCCGTTCCAAATTACTTGTCGTGGTTTTAGTTCAAATTTGAACTAAAACCACGACAAGTAATTTGGAACGGAGGGAGTAACAGGAAAAGGTGGTTTCTCAACATAAGAAGTAGGAACAGTAGGATCATTATAAGTGATAGTATTTTGTTCAACTTTAATAGGTGCAGCTACTTTTACTTCTATGGGAGGATGATATTTAAACCACTTATCCTTGGGGAGATCAACATAAGTAGCAAAAGATGCACAGAAAGAAGCTACTATCTTAGAGTCAAGTCCATATTTAGTGCTAAATTTACGAAAAATATCGGTATCCATAAAAGATTTAACACAATCAAAACTAGGTGTCATACCTGACTCCTTACCATTGTCGAGGTCCCAATCTTCAGAGTTGCGTTTAATTCTTTCCAATAAATTCCATTTGAATTCAATAGTCTTCATCATAAAAGAGCCAGCACAAGAAGTATCAAGCATGGTGCGATTGTTACCAGAAAGCCGAGCATAAATTTTTTGAATAATCATTTCTCCTGAGAGCTCATGATTCGGGCATGAATGTAACATTGATTTAAGCCTCCCCCAAGCTTGAGCGATGCTTTATCCTTCGCGAGGCCAAAAATTATATATGTAACTGCGATCACGATGAACAAGATGCATAGGATAAAACTTCTGATGAAATTCCAATTTCAATCGTTTGTAATTCCAAGACCTCATATCAGCACATAGCCTATACCATGTCGATGCATCTCCCCTCAAAGATAAAGGGAATACCTTCTTATTAACAACATCTCCGGGTACACCTACAAGCTTAAATAATCCACAAACTTCATCCACATATATCAGATGTTCATCAGGATGTTTTGTTCCGTCTCCTAAAAAAGGATTAGCTAGCAGTTTTTCTATCATACCCGCAGGAACTTCAAAGCAAGCATTTTCATTTTCATTTTCATTTTTAGTAGGTTCAGTAGGTTGAGGAGCAACTCCTTGCTCTACTGGTCGGGGTGAAGATACCCCGAACAAGCCCCTTAGAGGATTGCTTTCCATAGTAACAAGTGACAGTAAATTTCAGCACACTATATAAATTTTTTCTTACCAAATTCCACCTACCAAAGGCGCTTCACTCCCTGAAAACAGCACCAGAAAAGAGTCTTGATGACCCACAAGTATAGGGGATCTATCATAGTCCTTTCGATAAGTAAGAGTGTCGAACCCAATGAGGAGCAGAAGGAAATGATAAGCGGTTTCAAGCAAGGTATTCTCTGCAAGTACTGAAATAAGTGGTAATAGATAGTTTTGTGATAGGATAATTTATAACAAGCACCAAGTAAAAAAGTAAATAAAGTGCAGCAAGATGGCCCAATCCTTTTGTAGCAAAGGACAAGCCTAGACAAACTCTTATATGATGTAAAGCGCTCCCGAGGACACATGGGAATATCGTCAAGCTAGTTTTCATCACGTTCATATGATTCGCGTTCGGTACTTTGATAATTTGGTATGTGAGTGGACCGGTGCTTGGGTGCTTCCCTTACTTGGACAAGCATCCCACTTATGATTAACCTCTATTGCAAGCATCCGCAACAACAACAAAAATATTAAGGTAAACCTAACCATAGCATGAAACATATGGATCCAAATCAGCCCCTTACGAAGCAACGCATAAACTAGGGTTTAAGCTTCTGTCACTCTAGTAACCCATCATCTACTTATTACTCCCCAATGCCTTCCTCTAGGCCCAAACAATGGTGAAGTGTCATGTAGTCGACGTTCACATAACACCACTAGAGGAGAGACAACATACATCTCATCAAAATATCGAACGAATACCAAATTCACATGACTACTAATAGCAAGACTTCACCCATGACCTCAAGAACAAAAGTAACTACTCACAAAGCATAAACATGTTCATAATCAGAGGGGTATTAATATGCATATAGGATCTGAACATATGATCTTCCAACAATTAAACCAACTAGCATCAACTACAAGGAGTAATTAACACTACTAGCAACCTACTAGCACCAATCCCGGACTTGGAGACAAGAATTGGATACAAGAGATGAACTAGGGTTTTGAGATGAGATGATGCTGATGAAGATGTTGATGGAGATTGCCCTCTCCCGATGAGAGGAGCATTGGTGATGACGATGGCGATGATCTCCCCCTCCGAGAGGGAAGTTTCCCTGGCAGAACAGCTCTGCCAGAGCCCTAGATTGGTTCTGCAAAGGTTGCTCCTCATGGCGGCGGAGTTTCGTCCGAGAAGATGGCCATTGGAGGGCCACAAGGGGGCCCACGAGGTAGGGGGGCACACCCAGTGGGTAGGGCACGCCCCCACCCTCGTGGGCAGGGTGTGGCACCCTGGTGAAGTTCTTGCTCTCAGTATTTTCTATATATTTGGAAAACATCTTCCGTGAAGTTTCGGGACTTTTGGAGCTGTGCAGAATAGGTCTCTAATATTTGCTCCTTTTCCAGCCCAGAATCCCAGCTGTCGGCATGCTCCCTCTTTATGTAAACCTTGTAAAATAAGAGAGAATAGGCATAAGTATTGTGACATAATGTGTAATAACAGCCCATAATGCAATAAATATTGATATAAAAGCATGATGCAAAATGGACGTATCACTGGGTCGACAGAGAATTCATAATCCTTATCATCATGAAAGATTGGTGAGGTAGAAAACTTAGGATCATATTGCATTCTAGCATTCAGAGATTTTTCTTTATACTTGCACAATAATTTCTGTAGATCATCTCTATCCTTACAAGCAAGAATATCTCTAGTTGTCTCCTCATTCATAACATAGCCTTCTGGTACCTTAGGCAATTCATATCTAGGAGGGCTAGTTCTAGCAGGTGTCTCAAGATTTTCAGTTTCAAGTTCATCATCAGTTTCAACAACATCATGTTGTCTTACTCTAGCAATTTGTTCATCAAGAAAGTCACCTAGTGGCACATCATCATCATCATCATCATCATCGAGCAAGCATCATCATAAGTATGATTCATAGCAGAAGTAGCATCATAAATAACTTGTGACATATCAGGATTAATATCATGTGGCGGTGTTGCAAGTTTACTTATAACAGAAGGTGAATCTAAAACAGAGCTAGATGGCAGTTCCTTACCTCCCCTCGTCTTAGAGAGATAAATCTTAGTCTTAGCATCCTTCAGATTATTCATAGTGATAAATTGATAATAATCCCAAGTGACTCAACAAATATAGTGTGCTCCCCGGCTATGGCGCCAGAAAAAGGTCTTGATAACCCACAAGTATAGAGGATCGCAACAGTTTTTTAGGGTAGAGTGTTCAACCCAAATTTATAGATTCGATACAAGGCGAGCCAAAGAATATTTGCAAGTATTAGCAGCTGAGTTGTCAATTCAACCACACCTGGAGATTAATTATCTGTAGCAAGGTGATCAGTAGCAAAGTAATATGATAGTTTTGATAGTAGTAGCGGCAAGAATGGTAATGGTAATAGTGATAGCAATAGTTTCATAACAAGTGCAGCAGTAATGATAGTAGTGGTAACTTAGCAAGAACAATATAAAATAAATTCGTAGGCATTGGATCGGTAATTTGTTGGATGATATTCATCGTGTGACAGTCATAACCTAGGGCAATACGACACTAGCTCTAGTTCATAAATATAGTGTAGGCATGTATTTCGTAAATAGTCATACATGCTGATGGAAAGAACTTGCATGACATCTTTTGTCCTACCCTCCCGTGGCAGCAGGGTCCAATTGGAAACTAAGGGATATTAAGGCCCCCTTTTAATAGAGAACCGGAACAAAGCATTACACACGGTGAATACATGAACTCCTCAAACTACGATCATCACCGGGAGTGGTCCCGACTATTGTCACTCCGTGTTTGCCGGATCATAACACGTAGTAGGTGACTATAACTTGCAAGATCAGATCAAGAACATGGATATAATGATGATAACATAAACGGTTCAGATCTGAAATCATGGCACCCGAGCCCAAAGTGACAAGCATTAAGCATGGCAATGTCATAGCAACATCAATCTCAGAACATAGTGGATACTAGGGATCAGGCCCAAACAAAACTAACTAGATTACATGATGAATCTCATCCAACTCCTCAATGACCAGTGAGCCTATGAAGGAATTACTCACTGACGGTGAGGAGCATCATGGAATTGGCGATGGAGAAGGGTTAGTGATGACGAGCATCGAAGATCCCCCTCACTAGAGCCCCAAACGGACTCCAGATCTGGCCTCTCGATGAAGAACCAGAGGTGACGGTGGCTCCGTCTCGTGGAACGCAATAATTCTTTCTCCCTGATTTATTTTGGAAAATAGGATTTTATAGTGTCGGTTTTAGGGTCTTCGGGGCCACCAGGCGGCGACAACCCACCTGGGCGCGCCTGGGGGCAGGCGCATCTGGTGGGTTGTGCCCACCCGGGTGCCCCCCTCTGGTGGTTGTCAGCTCTAAAAATTCTCTTTTATTGTATAAAAAATCCTCGCAAAGTTTCGTTCCATTCTGAGAACTTTTATTTCTGCACAAAAACAACACCATGGTAGTTTGCTGAAAACAGCGTCAGTCCGGGGTTAGTTTCATTCAAATCATGCAAATTAGAGTCCAAAACAAGAGGAAAAGTGTTAGGAAAGTAGATAGGTTGCAGACGTATCATCCACTAGGTGAATTTCTTGATGAACAACTTGCTAGGGTTAGAGAGAAAATTATGATTCTCTCCCTAGATATGAATTTCCTAAGGTACCTGAGGGTTATACTATGGTTGAAGAAATTGCTAGAGACTTTTCTGCTTGCAATGATAGAGATGATCTTAACAAACTGTTAGCTAAGCTGAAAGAAAAATCTTTGAATGCTAGAATTCAATATGATTCTAAGTTTGCTACTTCACCTATCTTTGTTACTGATAAGGATTATGAATTCTCTATCAACCCTGAGTTAATTACTTTGGTTGAATCTGATCCTTTCCATAGTTATGAATCTGAAACTGTTGCGGCACATCTTACTAAATTGAATGATATAGCCACCCTATTTACTCATGGGGAAAAAGTTGCTATTACTATATTCTTAAGTTGTTTCCTTTCTCGTTAAAGGGTGATGCTAAGTTATGGTTTAATTCTCTTGCTCCTGGTTCTGTGCGTAGTCCCCAGGATATGATTTACTACTTCTCTGAAAAGTATTTCCCAACTCATAAGGAACAAGCTGCTTTAAAGGAAATATTTAATTTTGTGCAAATTGAAGAAGAGAGTCTCCCACAAGCTTGGGGGAGGCTTCTCCAATTACTTAATGCTTTGCGTGAACATCCTCTCAAGAAAAATGAAATACTTGATATATTTTATAATGGACTAACCAATGCTTCTAGGGACCACCTAGTTAGTTGTGCTGGTTGTGTTTTCAGGGAACAAACTGTTGAGCAAGTTGAATTGCTATTGAATAATATATTGAGTAATGATAATGATTGGACACTTCCTGAACCAACTCCTAAGCCAACTCCGAATAAAAGAGGTATTTTATTTCTCAGTCCTGAAGATATGCAAGAGGCAAAGAAATCTATGAATGAAAAACTATTAAAGCTGAAGATGTTAAGAATTTACCGCCTATTGAAGAAATACATGGTATTGATAACCCGACATAGGTAGTAGAGGTAAACTCTCACAATAGATTTGATGATGGTGATATTCCTCATAATAAGTCCGCTAGTCAATGCTTGGATGAGTTTGATAATATTACTGTTAAACAAGAAAACTTCAATGATTATGTTAGTAGACAATTGAAACGAAATGCTCACATGCTTGACTGCTTGGGTGATTATATGATTATTACTGTTAATGATCTTAAGCTTATTAGTAAGCATGCTTCCATGGTTAAAACTCAAGTAGAACAAGTACTTAAGGCACAGGATGATTTGCTCAATGACTTGAATAGTAAGAATAATGATAATGTTGTTAGGGTTATGACTAGAGGTAGTAAAATGACCTAGGAACCTTTGTATCCCGAGGGCCATCCTAAGAGAGTTGAGCAAGATTCTCAGAGAACTAATACTGATGCTCTTAGTCCTAGTAATAAAAAGAAAAATAAAGGTGATAGGACTTCACATGCTTCTAGTGAACCTGTTATAGACACACCTGAGAATCTCAATGATATTTCTATTTCTGATGCTAAGACACAATTAGGTTATGCATATGAACCTAGTCATAATGTTGATGATGATGTTCATGTTGATAATCAACCTAGTAATGATAATGATGTGTAGATAGAACTTGTTGTTGATCTTGATAAACCACAATCAAAGATTCAACGTTATGATAAGAGAGACTTCATTGCTAGGAAACATGGTAAAGAAAGAGAACCATGGGTTAAGAAACCTATGCCCTTTCCTCCTAAACCATCCAAGAAAAAGGATGATGAGGATTTTGAGTGCTTTGCTGAAATGATTAGACCTATCTTTTTCCGTATGCATTTGACTCATATTCTGAAAATGTCTCCTTATCCTAAGTATATGAAAGATATTGTTACTGATAAAAGAAAGATACTGGAAGCTAAGATTTCCACCATGCTTGCAAATTATACTTTTAAAGGTGGAATACCAAAGAAACAAGGAGATCCAGGAGTAGCAACCATACCATGCTCCATTAAAAGAAACTATGTTAAAACTGTTTTATGTGATCTTGGAGCCGGTGTTAGTGTTATGCCTTTCTCTTTATATCGTAGACTTGAACTGTGTAAGTTGACACCTACTAAAAATTTCTTTGCAAATGGTTGATAAATCAACTGCTAAACCCATCGGTATTTGTGAGGGTGTGCTTGTTGTGGTCACAAACATTACTATCTTAACGGACTTTGTTATTCCTAATATTCCCGAGGATGACAGTATGTCGATCATCCTTGGTAGACCCTTTTGGAATACTGCATGGGCTGTTATTGATTACAACAAGGGCAATGTAACTTTTCATGTTAATGGTAATGAGCATCTAGTACACTTTCCGAAGAAACAACCTCAAGTTCATAGTATCAATTCTCTTGGAAATTTTTCAACTATTACTATTGGAGGTTTTGAATTCCCTCTTCCTACTGTTAAAAATAAATATGACATTCTTATTGTTGGGGACATGCATATCCCCATTGAGGTAACCTAGTGTTATTCGAAAATTCTCCGGTTTCATGTTTTTCGAAAGAAGTTTGTTAATAAGATTTGATCAACCTTGTTAATGGATTCCTTTTGAGGGGCATGATATGGATGAATTTAGAAAGCACAACTTTTTGTACTTACTTTTTACTTTATGTTATTTAGAATAAATAAAGCGAAAAATAGTATTGTTCATCTGTTTTCTGAATTATAAGTGCAATAAGAAATGTCCCGAAAATAAAAGTTCTCCAAATGCCCTGAAAAATTTAGTATGATTTTTTATAGAATACTTTAGAATTTCTGGCACTAAACATGCACTAGAGGCTGCACTAGTGGGCCACAAGGGTGGATGGTGCCGCCATACCCCCTAGGCGTGCCCCCTGCCTCGTGGGTCCCACATAGGTCCCCCTCACTTATTCTAGCACCCATCCACTTCGTCTTCCTCCAGAAAAAATCATCCCATTGCACAAATCCGTGTTCTAGCTCATCTTGCTGCCATTTTCGATCTCCCTGTTCAAAGCCCCATTTGCAAAACTGTTTTGGGGGATTGTTCTTCGGTATGTGACTCCTCCAATGGTCCAATTAGTTTTTGCTCTAGTGCTTTATTTATTGCAAATTTTTGTTGCTGTGGTGCCCTTGTTCTTGAGCTTGCATGTCAAATTTATTTGGTCCAAAGTAGTTTTGATGCATGATATAGCCTCTAGGCACTTGTAGGAGTAGTTGCTATCAATTTTGTTCAGTTTGGTTCACTTTTATTTTGAGTCACTAAAATTTCAGAAATTTTTCAGAGGAAGAAAAATGTTCAGGAAAATATACCAAGGTGGTTCCTCGAGGAAGCAAGCACCGAGGCTCGCAATACGTGAGCCGGACCTTGAACTACCAAGGGAAGCTCAAGTACGGTCTTGCGAATGGCCATTGGATCAATTTACGGTTCATGAAGGTTTCAAAGAGGAATTTGATGCATACATACAAAATGTCGATCTTGAGGACTTCATATGAGATAAGTGTCCTCAGTACTATCAACTCACTGATTCATTAGTGCGAAGGTTCAAGTTTACCTCTCAGCGCAATACCCATACTATTTTATTTGATCTTTATGATGAATCATATACCATGGACCCTGAAGATTTTGATACTACATGCAAAATCCCACAATGGGGCATTCATAGTGAGCCTCACAAAGCTGGATACAATGATTTCCTTGCTAGAATCATTGTGGGAGAAACTAGAAATATTACACAAGCCTCCATGGGGAGCATTCATTTTCCTGCCATACATTATTTTGCACTTTCCGTAGGTGGATGCATTAACGGTAAACATGATCATACCCACCTTTGTGCATCGGATCTTAGTATCCTCAAGTGCGCGGTGTTAGGTGATAAATGATATAACTTGGGGGGCATTATTGCGAGGAGGTTACATCTTAATGCTAAAGATGGAGATTTATTTGGTGGGATTTATGCCACCCGTTTAGCTAATTATCTTGGAATACCAATAAGAGGGAATGACATTGAGTTACCACCTGCTTTTCTAAATTATAATGTTATGGTATGCTGCCAGTTTCTCGAGAGGAATGAACAGTCCCTCTAGTACCGACTAATCTTTGACAGACGGCATGTTGTCCATATTACCCTTCCTGCTCCTGCCTAATTTAACCTTCAGGTAAATGGGAGATATTTTATAACTAGAGAGGAGGCAAATGAGTATGATAGAGCAGAGGAGGCCGCTCGCCTCCATGAAGCAGCTCGCCAAGCGGTAGCTGCCGCAACATAGTACAACCCCAACTACGATTTCGGATACAATCCGGGCCAGTCGTGGCCCTAGACCAACTTAGAACAAATGCCTAAGCTTGGGGGACTACATATTTCTCATCGACATTACATTCATGTTCACACACTCATTCCAGTTGTCGATGTTCATACTTTTTCATTGTATTATCCATGTTAGTTTATTTCTTTTTTCTTGCTTTCTTCTTGTGTGTTTGAAAAACTTTGAGAAAAGCCAAAAAAATTAGTTGTAGCTTAGTTCCTTTCCATGTTTATTAAGTAGAAGTATTAAAGAAACCCAAAAAGATTTCACATTCTTCTTTTGCTTGTTGGGAGCTTTCCCGTGTAAATAGTTTTTCTTGTTCTTGTTTTACCTTATTTAGAAAAACAAAAACTCCAAAAACATTTCAGTGTGTTTCTTTGAAATTCTTTTCTTCTCTTTGGGGGTCGAGAGGAGAAGACCACGATGAAAATGTTGAGTGGCTCTCATATGCATTATTATTGATCTAACAAAGAGCCCGTATTACCTTGTCTTCTCCTTTTAATAAATGTTTGCAGATTCCAGCTTAGTCCAATGCACGTGCATTATTATTATCCACATCTTTCGATCGTGCAAGTGAAAGGAAATAATGATGATATATGATGAAATGATTGAGATGCGGAAAAGCTGGTATTAACTCGTATGTTATTTTTGCAAATATGATTAGTTCATCATTCCTGAATCAGCCCATTATGAATGGAACATGTTTGCATTGACAATTGGAGATTATAGGACCTCATGCCATGCTTAATTAGCTATGAGTTTATAATTGTTTACCTTGCATGCCAACATGCAAATTAAAATGGTTTTGATGTGGTATGATAGGATGGTATCCTCCTCTGAATGATTCGAGTTGCCTTACTTGGCACATGTTCACGCATGTAGTTGAAACAAAATCAACATAGCCTCCATGATATTGATGTTCTTGGTGATTTATATCCTGCTCATGCTTGCACTTAATGTTGGTTAATCGCAATGCATGTTTATGACTGTTGTCGCTCTCTAGTTGGTCGCTCCCTAGTATTTTCTAGCCTTCACTTGTACTAAGTGGGAATACTGCTTGCGCATCCACTTCCATAAACCCAAAGTTGTTCCATATGAGTCCACCATACCTACCTATATGCGGTATTTACCTACCGTTCCAAGTAAATTAGCATGTGCCAAACTCTAAACCTTCAAATAATAATCTATTTTGTATGCCCGAATCGCTCATGTGGCGACTGGGGGCTGTCAGTATCTTCCATGCTAGGTGGGTTATTCCCACAATGAGTCAACTCCGCTCGTCATTCACGAGATAATGACTGGTAATCGGGATGCCCAGTCCCATGCTCAAATTAAATCAAAATATAACTTCAAACAGAACTCCCCCAAAATTGTTGTTTGTTGGACGGTACCCGTTCTTTCGGACCAGCTGTGGAATGTGCTTGTTGGTGGAGGGGGAGTATAAACTTTACCATTCTGTTTGGGAACCGCCTATAATGTATCTAGTATGGAAGATACCGATATCTCTTGGTTACTATAGTGCATACCACTCAAAATATTATTCATCTCTATTTTAAAAGATCGAGCTCTGGCACCTCTGCAAGTCTCTGCTTCCCTCTGCAAAGGGCCTATCTATTTAATTTTATTGTTGAGTCATCATGTTCTTATAAAAAGCATAGAGAGCACCACTGTCATTTGTATGCATTGTTATTAATTGATATTGAGTATGACTGTGACTGGATCCCTTTTACCACGAATTACAATGTCTAGTCAGTCCTTGATCTTCAGGGGATGCTCTCCATTTATGTTTCACGGTCTCAGAAAGGGCTAGCGAGATACCATTTTGTTATATCATATCATGATTGTTTTGAGAAAGTGTTGTCATCCAAGATTTATTATTATTTCTCGCTAGTTGTAAAGAAAATATGCCCTAGAGGAAATAATAAAGTTGTTATTTTATATGTCTTTATATCATGATAAATGTTTATTATTCATGCTAGAATTGTATTAACCGAAAACTTGATACATGCGTGGATACATAGACAAAACACCATGTCCCTAGTAAGCCTCTTCTAGACTAGCTCGTTGATCAAAGATTGTTAAGTTTCCTAAAGATAGACATGTGTTGTCATTTGGTGAACGGAATCACTTCATTAGGAGAATGATGTGATGGACAAGACCCACCTGTTAGCTTAGCATATTGATCATTAAGTTTTATTGCTATTTCTTTCTTCATGTCATATACATATTCCTTTTACTATGCAATTAGGTAACTCACGGATACCGGAGGAATGCCTTGTGTTCTATCAAATGTCACAACGTAACTGGGTGATTATAAAGATGCTCTATAGGTATCTCCGAAGGTGTTTGTTGGGTTGGCATAGATCAAGATTAGGATTAGTCACTCCGAGTATCGGAGAGGTATCTTTGGGCCCTCTCGGTAATGCACATCATAATAAGCTTTGCAAGCAATGTGATACGTCTCCACATCAAAAGTTCTGTTTTTATCACTTACCTACTCGGGGACGAGTAGGAGTTAAGCTTCGTGATGTGATACATCTCCAACATATCTATAATTTTCGATTGTTCCATGCTGTTATATTATCAATCTTGTATGTTTTATAATCATGGTATATCCTTTTTGGTACTAACCTATTGACATAGTGCAAGTGCCAGTTGCTGTTTTTTGCATGTTTTTTACATCGCAGAAAATCAATACCAAATAGAGTCCAAATGCCATGAAACTTTACGAAGATTTTTTATGGACTAGAAGGCACCTAATGGGCCAAGACTGCGCCAGGGGAGTGCTTCGAGGAGAGCAAAACCCACCAGGGCGCACCCTGGTGGGTTGTGCCCACCTCGGGTGCCCCCGGACTGCCTCTTTGCTCTATAAATACCCCAGTATTCTATAAACCCTAGGGGAGTCGACGAAAATCAATTCCAGCCGCCGCAGAGTCCAGAACCAGCAGATCCAATCTAGACACCATCATGGATGGGGTTCACCACCTCCATTGGTGCCTCTCCGATGATGTGTGAGTAGTTCTTTGTAGACCTTTAGGTCAGTAGTTAGTAGCTATATGGCTTCCTGTCTCTCATTTGATTCTCAATACAATGGTCAGTTGGAGATCCATATGATGTAACTCGTTTGCGTGTGTTTGTTGGGATCGGATGAACTTTGAGTTTATGATTAGATCTATCTTTTTATATCCATGTAAGTATTTGAGTTTCTTTGATCTCTTTTATGCATGATTGCATATAGCCTTGTATTTCTTCTCTGATATTTTGGTTTTGTTTGGCCAACTTGATATATTTATCTTGCAATGGGAAGAGGTGCCTTGTAGTGGGTTTGATCTTATGGTGCTTGATCCTAGTGACAGAAGGGGAACCAACACATATGTATCATTGCTACTAAGGATAAAATGATGGGTTCCATCTCTACATAGATAGATCTTGTCTAGATCATGTCATCGTTCTTATTGCATTACTTCATTCCTCCATGAACTTAATACAGTAGATGCATGCTGGATAGCGGTTGATGTGTGGAGTAATAGTAGTAGATGCAGGTAGGAGCCGGTCTACTAATCTTGGACGTGATGCCTATATAATGATCATTGATCGTCATGAGTATTTGAAGTTCTATCAATTTCCCAATAGTAATTTGTTTACCCACCATTTGCTATTTTTCTCGAGAGAAGCCACTAGTGAAACCTACGGCCCCATGGTCTCTTTCTCTTATTATTTGCCTCCGCGGTCTATTTTATTTGCCTTTTATTTCAGATTAATCAAATCCAAAAATACAAAAATACCTTGCTGCAATTTATTTTATTTGGCGTTCGATCTATCAATATCTACAATTTTATATCACGTCCGTTTGCCCATCTTGGGGCGCCGCTACCCAAAAGTTTGACAACCCCCTTTACACGTCGGGTTGCGTGTACTTGTTATTTGTGTGGAGGTGTTGTTTACATTGTGTTGCTTGGTTATCCTACTGGTTCGATAACCTTGGTTTCACATCTGAGGGAAATACCTACCGCCGCTTTGCTGCATCATCCCTTCCTCTTTGGGGAAATACTAACGTAGTTTCAAGTGAAATCAAAAGGAATTTATGGCACCGTTGTCGGGGAGGATCAAGTCAAGATAGTCTCTTATCAACACACCATTTCTGGTGCCGTTACCGGGGAAGATCTTCAACATATACCAGGTTCCTAATCACAAATCTAATCTCCTTGGAATTTACATTATTTGCCATTTGCCTCTCATTTTCTTGTCCCCCACTTCACAAAAATTTGCCATTTTATTTGCCTTCTTTTTGTTTGCCTTTTTCTTGCCAGATCTCTTGTTTGCTTGTGTTGCCATGTGCCTTCTATTTGCTTGCTAAAAATCTATTGATATGGATCCTCATCCACTTCCTAATCTTTTTAAAAGATCCAATTATCATGACCAATTGCTAGTGAGTTTAGTTTGCTAGCTTATCTTTCTGAAGTTTTGCATGAGATTCGTGAATCTGAAAATTGTGATGAAGTGTTAAAAGAAGAAATTTATAAAGTGGTTCACGATAGCTCCTTGAATCAAAAGCATGATTGCAATAATATTGCTATAAACTCTATTAATGTCAATGATATGCAAAACCCCAAGCTTGGGGATGCTTGTTTTGATATGTCTACTACTTATTGCAATGATCATGAGTGGAGTGATTCTTCTTATGATCCTGAAAATTTATTTAAGCCTGATGATGAATATGTTGGTGATAATAATATTTGCAGTAATATTGAAGTGGGTTTGGAAGAGCGACAACTTTAGGTAAAAATAATCCCACATATTTGGTGAGTGTTAAATCTTCTGAATTTTTTGATGAATGTGGGTTTGGAGAGGTCATGACTTTTGCTAATGTTAATCCTACTATTTTGGAAGATTATAAAACTTTTATGCATGTGGATCATGAAGATAAAATTTTATATGATAGATATATTGTTGAATTCGATTATGATCCTACATGTAATTATTATGAGAGAGGAAAATATGATTGTAGAAATTTTCATGTTAGATGTGTTATTTTCACGATGAGTGTTTATTCACTTGTCATTGCATGAGAGTAAGGCAAAGGTATTAGGGATGCCCAATCCCAAAATTAAAAATGAATTTACTTTACGTTGTCAAATAATAAATTCCTTGGAATGTGTTGGTATGGAGGGAAACCGTGGATACAGCTATCCATGGAAAGTGAAAGTATGGTTGAAAAAGGAATAAACTTCATTTTCTGTTTGGGAACCGCCTATGATACATCTAGCATGGAAAGTGTTGGGAACTCTAAGTCGTTTTCTTTGGTGGGAAGGACACACCTCCAAAAAAGTTTTTATCTCTAAGTTTTACGCTTTGAGCTCTAGCACCTCTACAAATCCCTACTTCCCTCTGCGAAGGGCCTTTCTTTTACTTTATGCAATTTTTATTTTTTGAATTTGAGTCTCCATCTTCTCTTATAAAAGCACCAACTAGGTGGCATTATGATCGTACTTGAGCATTGGGTGTAGTTAATATGCGAGTGTGTTTCATGAATGGATCAATGATAGCATGATGGGCTAGGGATAACTTATTTTAGCATTGATATTTTGAAAGACGTGGTTGCTTGTTGATATGCTTGAGTATTTAAGTTATCATGTCAAAACTAGACTATTGCTTTGAACAATATAAAAGTAAAAATGTCAATGCTATAAAGAAAAGAATATGACATGACATGATAGACAACATTCCACATCAAAAATTCTGTTTTTATCACTTACCTACTCGGGGACGAGTAGGAGTTAAGCTTGGGAATGCTGATATGTCTCCAACGTATCTATATTTTTTGATTGTTCCATGCTGTTATATTATCATTCTTGGATGTTTTATAATCATTTTATAGTCATTTTATATCATTTTTGGTACTAACCTATTGACATAGTGCCAAGTGCCAATTGATGTTTTTGCATGTTTTTTACATCGCCGAAAATCAATACCAAACAGAGTCCAAATGCCATGAAACTTGATATTTTTGATGGACCAGAAGACACGTAATGGGCCAAGGCTGCGCCTGGGGGTGCTCCGAGGAGAGCAAAACCCACCAGGGCACGCCAGGAGGCCCAGGTGCGCCCTGGTGGGTTGTGCCCACCTCGGGTGCCCCCTGGACCGCCTCTTTGCTCTATAAATACCCCAATATTCCAAAAACCCTAGGGGAGTCGACGAAAATCAATTCCAGCCGCCGCAGATTCCAGAACCACCAGAACCAATCTAGACACCATCATAGATGGGGTTCACCACCTCCATTGGTGCCTCTCCGATGATGTGTGAGTAGTTCTTTGTAGACCTTCGGGTCTGTAGTTAGTATCTAGATGGCTTCCTCTCTCTTGTTTGATTCTCAATACAATGGTCTCTTGGAGGTCCATATGATGTAACTCTTTTTGCGGTGTGTTTGTTGGGATCGGATGAACTTTGAGTTTATGATCAGACCTATATTTTTATATCCATGAAAGTATTTGAGTTTCTTTGATCTCTTTTATGCATGATTGCTTATAGCCTCATATTTCTTCTCTGATATTTGGGTTTTGTTTGGCCAACTTGATATATTTATCTTGCAATGGGAAGAGGTGCTTTTAGTGGGTTCGATCTTATGGTGCTTGATCCTAGTGACAGAAGGGGAACCGGCACGTATGTATCGTTGCTACTAAGGATAAAGCAATGGGGTCTATCTCTACATAGATAGATCTTGTCTACATCATGTCATCGTTCTTATTGCATTACTTCGTTCCTCCATGAACTTAATACACTAGATGCATGTTGGATAGCAGTCGATGTGTGGAGTAATAGTAGTAGATGTAGGCAGGAGTCGGTCTACTAATCTTGGACGTGATGCCTATATAATGATCATGCTTGGATATCGTCATGAGTATTTGAAGTTCTATCAATTGCCCAATAGTAATTTTTTTACCCACTGTTTGCTATTTTTCTCGAGAGGAGCCACTAGTGAAACCTATGGCCCCAGGTCTCTTTCTCTTATTATTTGCCTTCACGGTCTATTTTACTTGCCTTTTATTTTCAGATTTATTAAATCCAAAAATACAAAAATACATGTCTACGGTTTATTTTATTTACTGTACAATCTATCAATATCTACAATTTTGGGACGCCGCTACGTGAAAGAAATGGACAACCCCTTTTACATGTTGGGTTGCGAGTACTTGTTATTTGTGTCCAGGTGTTGTTTACATTGTGTTGCTTGGTTCTCCTACTAGTTCGATAACCTTGGTTTCACATCTGATGGAAATACCTACTGCCGCTGTGCTGCATCATCTCTTCCTATTTGGGGAAATACCGACGTAGCTTCAAGCGACATCACAATGTGACTAATGAGTTAGTTGTGGGTTAATGCATTACGGGCGGAGTAAAGAGACTTGCCGATAATGAGATTGAACTAGGTATGAAGATACCGATGACAAAGGGAATAACATATGTTGTCATTATGGTACGACCGATAAAGATCTTCATAGAATATGTGGGAACCAATATGAGCATCCAGTTTCCACTTTTGGTTATTGACCGGAGAGGTGTCTTGGTCATGTTTACATAGTTCTCGAACCCGTAGGGTCCGCACGCTTAATGCTTGATGACGATTTTGTATTATATGAGTTATATGATTTGGTGACCAAATATTGTTCGGATTCTCGGATGAGATCACAGAAATGACGAGGAGTCTCGAAATGGTCGAGAGGTAAAGATTCATATATAGGATGATGATATTCGGACACTAGAAGTGCTCTAGGGTACCGGGTACATATCAGGTCACCGGAATGGGTTCCGGGCATCCCCCACGACAACTACATGGGCCTAATTAGCCAAGAAGGGGACATGCCAGCCCCTAAGGGGCTGTTGCGCCCCATGTAGGCCGAATTGGGAGGGGAAGGAAAGAGGAGAATAGGGAAAGGAAGGGGAGGGATTCAGCCTCCCCTTCCTTCCCTCCTCGCTCCTCCTTCCTTCCCCCTCCGGAAGATATGGTAAGGGGGAGGCCGAATTGGGAGGCGCTCAAGTAGGATTTCTCCTACTCGGAGTGCCCCCTTGGCTGCCTCTCCTCCCCTCCAACCTATATATATGTGGGGGCACCGCGAGAACACACACCAACAATTGTTAGCCATGTGTGGCTCCCCCTCCACAGTTTACGCTTCCGGTCATATTCACGTAGTGCTTAGGCAAAGCCCTGCGCGTGTCACTTCACCATCACCATCACCACAACATCATGATGAACAAACTCCCCCTCGACACTTTGCTGGATCAAGAGTTCAAGGGATGTCATCAATCTGAACGTGTGCAGAACTCAGAGGTTCCGTACGTTCGGTGCTTGATCAGTCGAAACGAGAAGAAGTTCGACTACATCAACCGCGTTGTCAAACGCTTCCGCATTCGGTCTACGAGGGTACGTGGACACACTCTCCCCTTCTCGTTGCTATGCATCTCCTTGATAGATCTTGCATGAGCAGAGGCAAAATTTTGAAATTGCATGATACGTTTCCCAACAGTGGCGTCTGAGCCAGGTCTATGCATTGATCATATGCATGAGTAGAACACAAAGAGTTGTGGGTGGTGATTGTCATACTGCTTACCACCAATGTCTTATTTTGATTCGGCGGTATTGTTGGATGTAGCGGCCTGGACCAACCTTACATGACCACGTTCATGAGACCGATTCCACCAACAGACATGCAACTAGTTTTGCATAAAGGTGGTTGGCGGGTGTCTGTTTCTCCAACTTTAGTTGAATCTATTTTGACTGTGGCCGGTCCTTGTTGAAGGTTAAAACAGCAAATTTGATAAATCAATGTTGTGGTTTTGATGCGTAGGTAAGAATAGTTCTTACTAGAAGCCCGTAGCAGCCACGTAAAACTTGCAACAACAAAGTAGAGGACGTCTAACTTGTTTTTGCAGGGCATGTTGTGATGTGATATGGTCCAGACATGATGTGATATACATTATTGTATGAGATGATCATGTTTTGTAAAAGTTATTGGCAATTGGAAGGAGCCTTATGGTTGTCGCTTTATTGTATGAAATGCAAACGCCATGTAATTGCTTTACTTTATCACTTTGCATTAGTGATAGTTGTAGAAGCAATAGTTGGGGATACGACGACGAAGCTATCAAGGAGATCAAGGTGTTAAGCCGGTGATGATGGAGATCATGGTGGTGCTTGGGAGATGGAGATCAAGGGCACAAGATGATAATGGCCATATCATGTCACATATTTTGATTGCATGTGGTGTTTACCTTTTATGCATCTTATTTTGCTTAGTATGGCGGTAGCATTATAAGATGGTCCCTTACTAAAATTTCAAGGTATAAGTGTTCTCCCTGAGTATGCACCGGTGCGACAGTTTTTCGTGCTGAGACTCCACGTGATGAGCGGGTGTGATAAGCTCTACGTTCACATACAACGAGTGCAAGACAGTTTTGCACATGCGGAATACTCGGGTTAAACTTGATGATCCTAGCATGTACAGACATGGACTCGGAACACTGGAGACAGAAAGGTCGAACATGAATCATATAGTAGATATGATCAACATAGAGATGTTCACCATTGAAGACTACTCCATCTCATGTGATGACTGGACATGGTTTAGTTGATTTGGATCACGTAATCATTTATATGACTCGAGGGATGTCAATCTAAGTGGGAGTTCTCAAGTAATATGATTAATTGAACTTAATTTATCATGAACTTTGTCCGGATAATTTTTGCATATCTATGTTGTAGATCAATGGCCCATGCTACCGTTCCCTTGAATTTTAATGCATTCCTAGAGAAAGTTAAGTTGAAAGATGATGGTAGCAACTACATGGACTAGGTCCATAACTTGAGGATTCTCCTCATTGTTGCACAGGAGAATTATGTCCTTGAAACACCGCTAGGTGCAAGGCCTGCTGCAGGAGAAACTCCGGATGTTATGAACTTCTCGCAAGCTAAATCTGATGACTACTCGATAGTTCAGTGTGCCATGCTTTACGGCTTAGGACGAGGTGATGAGGCGCGTCGGGAATGGTTCCAAGGTCGATGTGATCGCCATCGGCACGCTACCTCTACATCTACCTTCGGGATTAGTCTTAGACGTCAATAATTGTTATTTGGTGGCATCATTGAGCATGACCATTGTATCTGGATCTTGTTTAATGCGAGGCAGTTATTCATTTGAATCAGAGAATAATGGTTGTTCTATTTATATGAGTAATATATTTTATGGTCATGCACCCTTGAAGAGTGGTCTATTTTTGTTGAATCTCGATCGTGGTGATAGAGATATTCATAATATTGATGCTAGAAGATGCAAAGTTGATAATGATAGTGCAACATAATTGTGGCACTGCAGTTTAGATCATATTGGTGTAAAGCGCATGAAGAAACTTCATGCGAATGGACTGTTGGAATCACTTGATTATGAATCATTTGATGCTTGCGAACAATGCCTCATGCGCAAGATGACTAAGACTCTGTTCTCCGTAACAATGGAGTGAGCCACTGACTTATTGGAAATAATACATACCGATGTATGCGGTTCAATGAGTATTGAGGCTCGTGGCGGGTATCGTTATTTTCTGAATTTCACAGATGATTGGAGCAGATATGGGTATATCTACTTGATGAAACACAAGTCTGAAACATTTGAAAAGTACAAAGAATTTCAGAGTGAAGTGGAGAATCATCGTAACAAGAAAATAAAGTTTCCACATCTGATCGTGGAGGCGAATATTTGAGTTACGAGTTTGGCCTTCATTTAAAACAATGTGGAATAGTTTCAAAACTCACACCACCTGGAACACCACAGCATAATGGTGTGTCCGAACGTCGTAACCGTACTTTCTTAGATATGGTGCAATCTGTGATGTCTCTTACCGATTTACCACTATCGTTTTGGGGTTATGCATTAGAGACATCTGCATTCACGTTAAACAGGGCATCGTCTAAATCTGTTGACACGACACCATAAGAAATGTGATTTGGCAAGAAACCTAAGTTATCGTTTCTTAAAGTTTGGGGTTGTGATGCTTATGTGAAAAAGCTTTAGCCTGATAAGCTCGAACCCAAGTCAGAGAAGTGCATCTTCATAGGATACCCAAAAGAAACTGTTGGGTACACCTTCTATCACAGATACGAAGGCAAGATGTTCGTTGCTAAGAATGGATCCTTTCTAGAGAAGGAGCTTCTCTCGAAAGAAGTGAGTGGGAGGAAAGTAGAACTTGATGAGGTAATTGTACCTTCTCTCGAATTGGAATGTAGCTCATCACAGAAAACTGTTCCCGTGATGCCTACACCAACTAGAGAGGAAGCTAATGATAATTATCACGAAACTTCGGATCAAGTTACTACCGAACCTCGTAGGTCGACCAAAGCACGTTCCGCACCAGAGTGGTACGGTAACCCTATACTGGAAGTCATGTTACTAGACCATGACGAACCTACGAACTATGAGGAAGCGATGATGAGCCCAGATTCCACAAAATGGCTTGAGGCCATGAAATCTGAGATAGAATTTATGTATGAGAACAAAGTATGGACTTTGGTTAACTTGCTCGATGATCGGCAAGCCATTGAGAATAAATGGATCTTCAAGAAGAAGACTTACACTGTTGGTAATGTAACTGTCTACAAAGCTTGACTTGTCGTGAAAGGTTTTCGACAAGTTCAAGGAGTTGACTACGATGAGACTTTCTCATCCGTAGCGATGCTTAAGTCTGTCCGAATCATGTTAGCAATTGCCGCATTGTATGATTATGAAATCTGGCAAATGGATGTCAAAACTGCATTCCTTATGGGATTTCTCAAAGAAGAGTTGTATATGATGCAACCGGAAGTTCTTGTCGATCCTAAAGGTGCTTACAAAGTGTGCAAGCTCCAGCGATCCATTTATGGACTGGTGCAAGCACCTCGGAGTTGGAATATATGCTTTGATGAGGTGATCAAAGCATATGGTTTTATGAAGACTTTCGGAGAAGCCTGTATTTACAAGAAAGTGAGTGGGATCTCTGTAGCTGTCGGTGTACTAGAGTAGGGGTACCCTAGTACCCCGAACTTGTGCACGGGCAGTCGCAGCATCCCGCGGCAAGGCTTGCCGGGTGACCGCCAAGACCCTCCGTGGCTCCCTTGAAGACCATTCAAGAACAAAGTACTCAAACCAAGGCCCCGGCAAGAGGAGCTTGCCGGGAAGGCCAACCCAGGCCCCGGCAAGAGGAGCTTGCCGAGAAGAGACAAGACCCCAGCAAGAGGAGCTTGCCGGGAAGGCCAACCAGGGCCCCGGCAAGAGGAGCTTGCCGGGAAGAGACAAGACCCCGGCAAGAGGAGCTTGCCGGGAAGGCCACTCAAGGCATACCAAGGAAGCTTGCCGTGATGCGTCCTGCGTCCCGACAAGGCCCGGTGAGCGACAAGCTCCCAAACACGACAAGACGACGACCGCGGCAGGGAGCGTGCCACGGGAAACCCCCACTTCGTGCCCGCACTCCAGCACACCTGCTAACGTGTCGCTCTAGGACTCCCCCGAGCACACGTGGCAGGAGGCTGTGCAGCTAGGGGTGCGCGGTGGCAAGCGGAGATGAAGAGAAGGCCATCGTGGCGAACGGTGGCGCTCCTAACGGTCACTTTTTGCACTGTTTAAGCAACTCAGACAGGCATTTAATGCCCTTGTCCCCTGCCGTCAGAGTTAGGTAGGGTGCACTGTATCCACAGTAGCGGTAGCTGCACCTACCGCATCCTTTTCCATTTTTACCCTTCTTGTCTACGTTGCCCCCTGTCGGTGACCCCTTGAGAGTATAAAAGGAGGCCCAGGCGCAACGTATAAGGGGTTCAGCCAGTTCAGCCAGTTGAGCCAGGAGAGCAAGTTGAGCCAGTTCAGCCGGTTCAGCTAGTTCGGCCAGTTCGGCTCATTCAGCACCAGGAACACTCTCACGCTTAGTCTGGCAGCGTCCGTCGCTCCTGAGCAAGAATTCAATATACACAAACAAGCAGCAGTAGGGTTTTACACATCCGTGCGGCCCGAAGCTGGGTAAAAACCGCTCGCGTGTACTGCCTCGATCCTCTCTTTGTGCGGCCTCCGCCCCCCGCCGAACCGAAAGGGGCCCTGTCCCCATAGGTGTTGGTGGAATCAGCCTCCCCGACATCTCTAGCGCGCCAGGTAGGGGGCGTCGAGATCGTGCGAACCCGATCCGGCATGCACGCGAGCTAAATCTTCATCGTCTTCACCGACATGCCACCGAAGAAGAAGGCTTCGGGGGCAACAGCCCCGTCTGCATCGCTTCCACCGCCTCCGGAGCAGGCGGACGGTGGAGTGGACGCCGGTGGAAGAATGGACATCGACGAGGGTGCCCACAGCGCTGCCAAGTCCAAGGACAAGGCCGCGCAGACCTCGGCGTCCATACGCCCACCGCGCCCATCTCAGGAAGGGCGCGACCAGCAGCGTCATAGCGTTCGCAGCACCATACGTCCGCTGGCCCAAGATCAAGTTGGTGGTTCGCGCGGCGTTCAAGACCAGCATGCACGCCAGCATGCTGGCCCCAGTGAGGTGCGTTCGCCTGGACGAGACACTGCTCCTTCTAACTTGGTTAGGAGTCCGAGCATGTCCCGCTCCTCGCACCGTTCACCTCTGCCGCCCACCATGCCAACGGAAGCCTTGGCGCGGGCCCAGCTACTCCTGGATTATCCTCCGACGGTGGACAAGACCGACGAATGGAGGGCCACTATCCAGAGCCTCATCGGCTTCGCCAATGGCGACACTGCGCGGCAACCGAGCACCTCGCTGCCACGGTAGGACAGCCGGACGCGAGCCGATGGCAACAGGACCGGGGGAGGTCCGACTTCCATGCACTCTCCGCTACGAAGGCCAAAGTCGCCGACTCACCGGGTCCACCCCGATAGCGGCGCCACCGCGTCGTCGGACCCACGAGCTCGCCGCGACCAGCGCCAAGTTCTCCATGAACGACAACAAGAAGACGATCAAACCCGCATCGAGCACCGAAGAGAAGCGCGACGTCAATCCGACAAGCGTGCTGGGCCCTCTGTTGACATGCATGCGCCAGGGGAACCAGGCGATCTGCCGTACGCGGTAGGTTGTCCTGCATTCACCCGTGAGCTGCGGCAAGTCCAGTGGCCCAGCACAAAGAATTTCAAACCAGACGTACCAGAGAAGTACGACGGCAAGACGCATCCGTCGGAGTTTCTCAGCATCTACACTATCGCGGTGCAGGCTGCCGGGGGACGGGACGACAAGATCCTTGCCAACTACTTCCTGCTGGTACTCAAGCACAACGTCAGATCCTGGCTCATGCACTTGCCGGACAACTCCATATCCTCCTGGGCTGATCTGTGCCATCAGTTTGTTGGCGCCTTTACAGGCGGCCACAAACCGCATGGCCAAGAAAGCGATCTTCATCTGCTCGCCCAGAAGGAAGGAGAGCCACTGCGCAAGTACATTCAGAGATTCAGCCATGTACAGCACAACATCCCAGACGTCCACCCCGCCGCGATCATTAGCGCGTTCCATCAGAACGTGCGAAACTGAAGGATGAGGGAGGAGATGGCGATGTGTAAGATCAGAGACGTCAGTGAGCTTTATGCCCTGGCCGACAAGTGTGCACACGCTGAAGAGGGGAGGAGGCTCCCCGGAGAGGATACAGGAGCAGGAGGATCTGACAGTGAGGATGCCGCCCCGACAAGGAAAGGCCGGCGGCGGACCAACAGAAGGAGAAAGGGTAAGGAAGTGCTAGCTGTCGAGTAGACTGGCAACGGAGGTGGCACCAATGAAACTAAAGCTGGTGGCTCTGACAAGGAGGCCCAGCCTGTGGCGGCCGCCGACAAGCAGGACAGCTCCGGCAAGCAGTATTGTAAGATCCACCGCACCAGGGGTCACGATCTCCAGAATTGCAAGAAGGTTGAGCAGCTCGTTGAGCTACAGAAAGCTGAGTACGAGCGGCGCGACAAGGAGAAGGCCCAGGAAGGTGCTGGTGGATCCGACAAGAAACGTCTCGGCCGAGGAGGACGCCGCGGCAAGGCCAAGCAGCGGTAAGGAGACAGACTTCCCCGCGGCCGCGACAAGGATGAAGATGATGATCACGACGAAGACATGGATGATGACGAGGCCGATGAGCAGGAATTTCAGAAAGCCACAGAGGTCCTGTGCGTTGACGGTGGTGCTTCTCTGCATACTTCGCACCGCCAACTCAAGCAGTGGATGCGGGAAGTGAATGCAGCAGAGCCATCCTTAGAGTCACGCAAGCCTCTGAAATGGTCCAGCACGCCGATCATCTTCGACATTGAGGATCACCCTGATCGCGTAACTGTGGTCGGATGCTTGCCGATGTTGGTTTCACCAACTATCCGCAACCTCCAGGTCACGAAGATGCTAGTTGACGGCGGGGCCGGCTTGAATCTGATCTCCTCTGCGGTCCTTCAGAAAATCCAGATCCCTGACAGCGAGCTCGAGGAGACCGGCGCATTCCAAGGAATCAGCCCGGGAAGAAGCAAGCCGAGGGGAAAGATCACGCTGCCGGTCACATTTGGCAGCGAGATGAATTTCAGAACTGAGAGGGTCACATTTGACGTTGCCGATTTTCCATTGCCCTACAATGGGATCCTTGGCCGTCCAGCGCTCGCCAAGTTTATGGCAGCCTCTCTGTCCCCGGCGACAAGAAGGATGCCCTTATCTGCGTCGACAAAATCTACCAGGAAGCAGCAGCTGCAGCTGATCACAACATACTTGCCGCTGAAGCTCCCGGGGGGAAGAAGAAGACAAAGTCCGGCAAGAGCTCTGGTGCCCACTCCGGCAAGCGCACCTCTTCGGAGTGCTGCGCTACCGTCGAGGACGCACCATCGAGCTCCACCGGCAAGTGCAAGAAGACGATGGCAGCTCCACCCGAGACCAAGAAGGTGCCCGCCAAGAAGGACGGCACTGGTGGTACCTTCACCATCAGTGCCACGCTTGACCCCAAATAGGAAAGCGTGCTCATTGCTTTCCTGCGGGCGAATGTCGACGTGTTTGCATGGCAACCGTCTGATATCCCCGGTGTTCCCAGGAAAGTAATCGAGCACCACCTTGCCGTCTGTCCTCATGTGCGGCCCGTCAAGCAGAGAGTCAGGAAGCAAGCGGTGGAGCGCCAAGAGTTCATTGCAGAAGAGATCAGGAAATTGGAAGCAGCAAGCCTTGTCAGAGGAGTGCTCCATCCCACGTGGTTGGCCAATCCTGTAGTCGTGCGCAAGGCGAACGGGAAATGGAGGCTTTGTCTAGACTTCACTGATGTCAATAAAGCTTGTCCCAAAGATCCATTTCCCTTGCCACGCATCAACCAAATTGTTGACTCCACAGCTGGATGTGATTTGCTTTCATTTCTTGATGCATACTCAGGATACCATCAGATCTTCATGGCAGAAGAAGATGAGGAAAAAACAACATTTATCACCCCTTGCGGCATATACTGTTTTATACGGATGCCCTTTGGGTTGAAGAATGCTGGTTCAACATTTGCAAGGGTAGTCCATGTCGCTTTTGAGACACAGATACACAGAAATGTGGAAGCCTACATGGATGATATAGTGGTCAAGAGCAAGGACAAGGCTACCCTGATCCAAGATTTAGATGAAACTTTTGCAAATCTGCGCAAGATCAACCTCAAGCTCAATCCCGAGAAGTGCGTGTTTGGAGTCCCTTCCGGCAAGCTTCTCGGGTTCTTTGTGTCTCAGCGGGGGATTGAAGCCAACCCCGACAAGATCAAGGCCATCGAGCAGATTGAAGCACCGAAGCGCGTCAAGGATGTGCGAAGGCTTGCCGGTTGCGTGGCTGCTCTCCGCAGGTTTATCTCTAAGTCTGCTGAGCGCGCCCTGCTGTTTTTCAAAATATTGAAAAAGGCAGGTCCAATGAAATGGACTCCGGAAGCGGAGGCCGCGTTGCAGGACTTGAAGAGGTACCTGTCCTCCACTCCAATACTTGTCGCACCTAAGCCACAAGAGAAGTTGCTGCTGTACCTAGCGGCAACCAATCAAGTGGTTAGTGCTGCGTTAGTAGCGGAGAGGGAGGCGGACGATGAGCCAGCAACCGCGGCGAATGAATCCAGCGACAAGCAGGGGGCTTCTCTGACAAGCTCTGGTCCCGACAAAGATGAATCTGCGCAGACATGCAAGGAGGTGCAGAAGAAGATGGTGCAGCCCCCAGTTTACTTTGTCAACTCCCTTCTCCAGGGGGCTAGGTCGAGGTACTCTGGTGTGCAAAAATTGCTTTTCGGCCTTCTCATGGCCTCGAGAAAGCTGCGCCATTACTTCCAGGCACACGAGATCACAGTTGTCACTCGCTTTCCGCTGAAGAGGATACTGCAGAATCCAGAAGCAACAGGCAGGATTATCGAGTGGGCATTGGAACTGTCAAGCTTTGGCCTCAAGTTTGAGAGCACTGCGACGATCCAAAGCAGGGCATTGGCGGAGTTCATAGCAGAGTGGACGCCAACTCCAGATGAAGAAATTCCAGAGACGAGCATCCCCGTCAAGGAGACAAGCAAAGAGTGGCTGATGTATTTTGATGGTGCCTTCTCGCTGCAAGGCGCCGGTGCTAGCGTGCTACTTATCGCACCCACCGGAGAGCACCTCAAGTACATAGCCCAGATGCACTTTCCCAAGGAGCAAGCAACGAACAATACTGCAGAGTATGAGGGTTTGCTTGCCGGCCTCAGAATCGCAGCCGACCTTGGGATCAAGAAACTCATTGTAAGGGGTGACTCGCAACTTGTCGTCCGCCAAGTGAACAAGAACTACCAGAGTCCATTGATGGAAGCTTATGTTGATGAAGTGAGAAAGCTAGAAGCACACTTTGACGGCCTGCAAATGGAACACGTTCCGCGAGCTCAGAACGACATTGCTGATGGCCTGTCAAAGTGCGCTGCACTAAAGTTACCTGTGGAACCAGGGATCTTTGTGCTCAAGCTGACTCAACCATCCGTGACACCATCAACTGGGCAGAATAAGAAGAGGAAGTTGGTTTATGGTGACTACTTTCCGGCAGAGCTTCCCGAAACCGCCGCCAAGAAGGTCCCCAAGATCGACGCCAAGAGTGCTGAGGAGCAGTCTGCTCCGGCGAACCTCTTGGTTTGTTCCGTTGAAGCAGACGCTCCCGACAAGTTTTCCTCCGGCAAGCTTGCCGGGGAATATCACGCTCCGGCAGAGCCGCAGGTTCTTGCCGTAGAAGCGGATGTTCCCGCAGCAACAGATACGCCTTTAGTCCTTGTTGTCGAGCCACAAGCTCCAGCATGGGCGCAGCAGATTGTCCATTTCCTTCAGACACGAGAGCTTCCCGAAGAGCAAGAAGAAGCTGAAAGAGTAGCCCGGCAGTAAAGTATGTACAAGTTTGTCGACAACACACTGTACAGAATAAGACTCAACGGTGTGAAATTGAAGTGCATTCGCCAGGAAGATGGACAACAACTATTGGCAGAGATACATGGAGGCATATGTGGTCACCACATGGGCGCAAGAGCGCTTGTCGGCAAAGGATTCCGACAAGGCTTCTTCTGGCCGACAGCCCTCCAGGATGCAACTGCACAAGTAACCAAGTGTGAAGCGTGCCAGTTCCATTCAAAGCAGATACACCAGCCAGCTCAAGCTCTCCAGACGATCCCTTTATCCTGGCCATTTTCGGTCTGGGGGCTCGACATCCTCGGCCCCTTCCCCCGAGCTGTCGGGGGCTTTGAGTTCTTGTACGTTGCAATCGACAAGTTCACAAAGTGGCCGGAAGTGGAACCAGTGAGGAAGGTGACAGCACTGTCAGCAGTCAAGTTCTTCAGGTCGATTGTTTGCCGTTTCGGAGTTCCTAACAGGATCATCACCGACAACGGCACGCAATTTACGAGCCGCACCTTCATGTAGTATGTCCAAGATCTTGGCGCCAAGGTCTGCTTCGCTTCTGTTGCTCACCCGAGAAGCAACGGTCAAGCGGAGAGGGCAAATGCTGAAGTGCTGCGAGGCCTCAAGACCAGAACTTTCGACAGGCTGCACAAGTGCGGAAGAAGCTGGATCGAGGAGCTGCCGGTGGTTCTTTGGTCGATCAGGACGACGCCAAATCGAGCCACTGGCCAGACACCCTTTGCTCTAGTCTATGGAGCAGAGGCAGTTCTCCCCATGGAACTCGTTTACAGGTCACCTCGAGTGCTCTCTTATGATGAGCTCGAGCAAGAGCAGCTGCGACAAGATGACGCGCTGCTCCTTGAGGAAGACCGTCTCCAGGCTGCTGTGCGAGCCACTCGCTACCAGCAAGCTTTGCGTCACTACCATAGCCGCAAAGTTAAAGCCAGGAGCTTCGAGGAAGGCGACCTTGTTCTTCGGCGTGTTCAGTCCGCCAAGAATTCCAACAAGTCGACGCCGAAGTGGGAAGGCCCTTATCGGGTGAAACGAGTCACTAGGCCCGGCGCTGTCCGCCTTGAGACCGAAGATGGCATTCCGGTGAGCAACTCCTGGAACATTGAACATCTTCGTAAGTTTTACCCGTAAGACGCGGTTGCCGGAAGCTTTTCCGGCAACCACCTTTTGTACAAGTCTTGCCGCTGTTGCATATAATCCTTTGTACAAAGCCGGGCGCAGACCCCGTGCACCAGTAAAGCTCATGTGCCCCGCACATCTTGTCAGTTTTTTATGCTATAATCCTTTTTCGCATATGTTATCTGACACTTTGTGCAGCACTAGACCCCGGTAAGCAATAACGAGCCCAAGGCTCCATATCATGACTTTATCTCTCTGTTTCTTTCTCAAAAGAAGGAAGGTTCTCTCGCCCACAAGGTTTACCGGGGGGGAAGGAGAAGATAATGGTGTGGACCAGGCCGTTCAAGAAAGTTTCTCCTTGCTGGGAAGCAGACGACAAAAAAGCTAAGTTGCCAAAGCTTGAGCAATCTTTTTTTTTAAGTTTTCGAGTTATTTTCCTTGAACGATCGTGCTTTGTATGGAAAACCTGTGCGCGGAGGAACCAACTCGTAGCTAGTTGTGCCTTTACTTTGTTTCGAGTCCGCTCAATGACTTAAGTGAGCTACTAGCGCCCTTACTTTGCTTCGAGTCCACTCAACAACTTAAGTGAGCCGCTAGCGCCCTTATGTTGTTTCGAGTCCGCTCAACAACTTAAGTGAGCTGCAACTAGTTGCGACGAGGTTGCTTGTCGGTAGCGACCCCGCCAGCAGGCTGCTGAAGTTCCGCACTCGGCGCTCGCGGCAAGGGTACCTGCGCCGGCAAGTTTCCCTAGAAAGCGTAGGGCAGAACCATACAAAGCCAAGAGTCGAGTAAAGGAAGTAACACAGCAATTTTTTGCCTAAGATAGAGTTATATTACAAAAATAACTTGTCGCTCCTCTAATAAAGTGTTCCCATGACATGACTGGCAGCGACAAGAGAAGAAGAAAACAGACGGCACCTGGGCCCCGGCGAGCCGTATCGCTGGGGGCTGCGAGTGCCAAGAATCGCCCACGGCAAACCAGAGTTGCCGGGGGCTACAATATCAGATAAGTCTTTCATCCCTCATCATGCATCCTCTTATGGACTGGGGAATGCGAAACCGCGTTTCTTCCCGAAAACTACCGTGCTCCCTCAACTCTAGGCCCTGGGGCTCGTTCCCGGGGCCAAGTTTGGTCGTAGTCGCAGCAGCAAAGGGATGAAACGAGGAGACCGCACCCACCTCGTTCCCGCCTCCGTCAAAGGCGTGAGAAAGGACGAGCGACGTGGGAAGGTGGCAGGGCTTGTTGCCGGGAGATGAAATGTCTGTCCGAGGGACACCAAGGGTTTGCTCCTTGACGTGGGTTCAACTCACGAGACAAATAACCCGGCAAGCATCCCCTTTTCATTAAAAAACATCCCACTCAGGTACATCCCATAGAGGATGAAAAACATGAAAGAGAGGATTACAAGTTCTAGTTACAGCTAAGGCCCGAAGGCTTACAAATTAAAAAGATAAGATGCCCGTAATCCCTTTCCTGTCCCTCTCCTCAGGAAGCAGGTCAAGGAGGCGAAAAGGGCAAAAGGAGTGCCTAGGCGAGCTACGGGTGCCAGAAGACACCAAGAGAACATCCCGGGGGCCGTCCAAAGGCTGGACGGCGATGGCGGCGCCGGAAGCGGGGCTCGAAGACGGGGCGGCAGGACGTCAGCACACTGTCGAGGGCACCACGCCCTCGTACTCCGACCTGACGGCCTTGTCGCCAGCCCTCTTCCCCTTTCGCAGCCTCCCTATGCCAGCCGCCCAAGGAGACGACCCCGGGGAGTTCAAGGAGCCGGCGACACGGATGATGGGGCCGCCGGTGCCGCGCGAAGCGGCGCCCGACTCCTAGTCGGGCCCGCTACCCTACCGCCTGCTACCCTCGTTGTCGCTGTCGCTCTCCTCCTCGTCACTCTTGCTCGAGGAGGAGCCTTCGCTGTCGGAGGAGCTGTCCACGCAGCACTTCGCCCGAGTGCCGAAGCACCCGAAGACCTTGACGGAGAGGAGATCGCCCTCCATCAACTTAAAATGGAGGGTGGACCCCTCCATCAAGCTGTGGATGCGGGCGAACGTCTTCCACCCACGATCAAGATACATCACATTAGGGGCTGGGAATGCAATGCGGACTCGCGTGCCGCTGATCCCACAGCCCCTCATGTGCAGTCTCAGTGTCTCGGGCGGGTCCAACTCCATCGCGCGTGCAAATGGAGCTGGAAGCCGGAGGTGACGATGAGGCGCCCGGCGCAGCCTGACAAAGAACTCGCAAGGGTCGTCCCCTATATGGACCGCCGTGGGGGGAGGAGCCGCTGGTGGAGGTGAAGCTGACGCGCCGCCCCGTCCGCCTCTTCCCCGAGCGCCTCGACCTCATCCTCGACCTCGTCCGCGACCTCGCCCCCTCCCTCTTCCCCTTATGGCTGGCGCTGCCACCACGGGCGCGGAAGATGGAGAGATGTGTTGTCTGGCGGCGACCCTCGCCGCCACCGATGAAGGGCCTGGGTTCCCTTTCTCCATGGCAAATGAGAGAAAGGGGAGCAGAAGCTGAGGAAAGGAGGAGATGAGAGAGTGCGGTTTCCTGTGCTCCCCTCCCGCTCTTTATAAAGGAGCGAGGTGGGGGCTCGGCCGCCCTGCTCAGCGAATCAAGGCACGGGAAGAGCAGGGAGTCGGGGCCATCCCGCTGCCTCTGCTCGCGACGGCCCAGTTTCCCACTTCCACCGTCCGCGACCCCATGCGCATGGGAGCCGCGTGGCGGGGATGCAGAACCAAGGCGACGGGTGAGGCGGCCTCGCTCCGCCCCGTGATCGCGGGGAGTGGACGTCCCGAAAACCACGCACCGGCCCCGTCCAGTAAATGCACCACGCCCCCACGCCTACCTCCGTTTAGGGGGGAGTGCGTGAACCGTCCCCATCATCGTGGCCTGACGCATGCTCGAGGGGCTTAGCCCCGCGCATGCCGCCCGCGTCACCCACGACGCCGCGTTTGACGCGTGCCGTTCTGGGCGTGCGCGGTGGGAGCGGAGAGATATGCGGCGTGACCTAGGCCGCGCGTGCCCGTGCACTGTTTTGGGCCTGGCCCAACAGCGCTCGGCACCGTGTATGGCCCAGGCCCGGGGGCTCCTGTCGGTGTACTAGAGTAGGGGTACCCTAGTACCCCGAACTTGTGCACGGGCAGTCGTAGCATCCCGCGGCAAGGCTTGCCGGGTGACCGCCAAGACCCTCCGTGGCTCCCTTGAAGACCATTCAAGAACAAAGTACTCAAACCAAGGCCCCGGCAAGAGGAGCTTGCCGGGAAGGCCAACCCAGGCCCCGGCAAGAGGAGCTTGCCGGGAAGAGACAAGACCCCGGCAAGAGGAGCTTGCCGGGAAGGACAACCAGGGCCCCGGCAAGAGGAGCTTGCCGGGAAGAGACAAGACCCCGGAAAGAGGAGCTTGCCGGGAAGGCCACTCAAGGCATACCAAGGAAGCTTGCCGTGATGCGTCCTGCGTCCCGACAAGGCCCGGTGAGTGACAAGCTCCCAAACACGACAAGACGACGACCGCGGCAGGGAGCGTGCCGCGGGAAACCCCCACTTCATGCCCGCGCTCCAGCACACCTGCTAACGTGTCGCTCTAGGACTCCCCCGAGCACACGTGGCAGGAGGCTGTGCAGCTAGGGGTGCGCAGTGGCAAGCGGAGATGAAGAGAAGGCCATCGTGGCGAACGGTGGCGCTCCTAACGGTCACTTTTTGCACTGTTTAAGCAACTCAGACAGGCATTTAATGCCCTTGTCCCCTGCCGTCAGAGTTAGGTAGGGTGCACTGTATCCAGAGTAGCGGTAGCTGCACCTACCGCATCCTTTTCCATTTTTACCCTTCTTGTCTACGTTGCCCCCTGTCGGTGACCCCTTGAGAGTATGAAAGGAGGCCCAGGCGCAACGTAGAAGGGGTTTAGCCAGTTCAGCCAGTTGAGCCAGGAGAGCAAGTTGAGCCAGTTCAGCCGGTTCAGCTAGTTCGGCCAGTTCGGCTCATTCAGCACCAGGAACACTCTCGCGCTCAGTCTGGCAGTGTCCGTCGCTCCTGAGCAAGAATTCAATATACACAAACAAGCAGCAGTAGGGTTTTACGCATCCATGCGGCCCGAAGCTGGGTAAAAACCGCTCGCGTGTACCGCCTCGATCCGCTCTTTGTGCAACCTCCGCCCCCCGCCGAACCGAAAGGGGCCCTGTCCCCATAGGTGTTGGTGGAATCAGTGTCCCCGACAGTAGCATTTCTAATATTGTATGTGGATGACATATTGTTGATTGGACATGATATATAATTTCTGGATAGCATAAAAGGATACTTGAATAAGAGTTTTTCAATGAAAGACCTCGGTGAAGCTGCTTATATATTGGGCATCAAGATCTATAGAGATAGATCAAGACGCTTAATTGGACTTTCACAAATCACATACCTTAATAAAATTTTGAAGAAGTTCAAAATGGTTCAATGAAAGAAAGGGTTCTTGCCTGTGTTACAAGGTGTGAAGTTGAGTCAGACTCAATGCCCGACCACTGCAAAAGATAGTGAGAAAATGAAAGTCATTCCTCATGCCTCGGCCATAGGTTCTATCATGTATGCAATGTTGTGTACCCGACCTGATGTGTGCCTTTCTATAAGTCTAGCAGGGAGGTACCAAAGTAATCCAGGAGTGGATCACTGGACAGCAGTATTGGCGTTCTGGGAACGAGGGTACCTAGACTTGCCTACCTGCGGCCCACGGCGTGGCTCCATCGACGGCCTGGTACGGCCCAGCTTCAGCAGCAAACAAATCGAGACCCTCGCAGGGGGTCAAGCCTCACTAGGTAGGCGACACCAAGACCTCCAGGCGGAGCAGCCTCCCTAGGCTGGCTCCCGAGGAGCGGAGATTCCTATGAAAGCCTCACCTCGCGAGGTTCGGAAGACGTGAGCCATGACGACGAAGGCCAGGCGAGCGTCAGCGGGTGCTGTGTACCAGTTTCCTCTTTGGTGCTAAGGAGGCAGGCGCAGGCGCAGAGTCCCGAGGAATCATCCAAGGGTTTCCGTTCCGGCGCAACAAGACCAAGACCGCTGGACGGCAGGACGGAGGTCATCGTTGAGCCCACCACGACGTCACGACCAAAGGCTTTCGCAGGCGAAGACCACTTTTGTTAGGATCGCATGTACTAGTTGTATCCCTTCGAATATGGTTGTTGTGGGATCCCTTCCCTCCTTCATTTGGGAAGAGGACCAAGGCCAGTATATATAGGACCTATCCACCACCATAGAGGGGGGTCGATTCAACCCTGATTAGCTCACCATCTCACTGGAGCCCAAGAACACCCAAACTCCTGAGGTTGTTCTCCACTGTACTAGTTCATCTTCATCCCATCGAGGTCAATCCACCACAAAAGCAGGAGTAGGGTTCTACACCGCAAGGTGGCCTGAACCTGGGTAAACTGCAGTGTCTCCTTTCCATTCAGTTCATCGAGCTAGGCCGTGAGATTAGCGAGTTGGAAGACTAGGGAGGATGAGTTCTTTGCACGCACCCCAGAGTTCAAACTCTCAAGGGTCTGCGGAACCCGAAATCTGACATTTGGCACGTCAGGTAGGGGTGTGTCGGAGCCTCTCTTCCGCCGGTTGACCCGCCACCGCTGCACCGCTTCCATGGCTAATGCCTATCGTGCTCATGCAGAGCGTCGGGCCGCCCTTGTTGCTCGTGTGGCCCAGACAGCGCCTGCTGGCGGGCCTCCCGTCATTCCCCATTGCCTGCCGCCAATGCCGCTACCGGCCCGGTGGGGCACGAGCAGCAAGCTTCGTCGTTACACCCCTCCGTGCGGCATGACAGGCGCACCGCCACCCCATCGCTGGCTCCGGCTGGTTCGTCGTCCCATGCTCGTGGCGGGCCGACGGACGCACAGGTGATACGTCTCCAACGCATCTATAATTTTTTATTGCTCCATGCTATATTATCTACTGTTTTGAATGTTTATGGGCTTTATTATACACTTTTGTATCATTTTTGGGACTAACCTATTAACCCAGAGCCCAGTGCCAGTTTCTGTTTTTACCTTGTTTTAGGGTTTCACAGAAAAGGAAAATCAAACGGAGTCCCATTGACCTGAAACTTCACGGAACTCATTTTTGGAAGGAAAAAAGCCCAGAAGACTTGGAGGGCACATTGGGGGGCCTACGAGGAGGCCACGAGGTAGGGGGCGTGCCCACCCCCCTAGGGCGCGCCCTCCACCCTCGTGAGCCCTTCATGGCCCCCCCTGACGTACTTCTTCCGCCTATATATCTCCATATACCTTAAAAACATCCAGGAGCACAATAGATCAGGAGTTCCGCCGCCAAAAGCCTCCGTAGCCACCGAAAGCCAATCTAGACCCATTCCGGCACCCTGCCGGAGGGGGCAATCCTTCTTCGGTGGCCATCTTCATCATCCCGGTGCTCTCCATGACGAGGAGGGAGTAGTTCTCCCTCAGGGCTGAGGGTATGTACTAGTAGCTATGTGTTTGATCTCTCTCTCTCTCTCTCTCGTGTTCTTGAGGTGATAAAATCTTGATGTATCGCGAGCTTTGCTATTATATTTGGATCCTATGATGTTTCTTCCCCCCTCTACTCTCTTGTAATGGATTGAGTTTCCCCTTTGAAGTTATCTTATCGGATTGAGTGTTTAAAGATTTGAGAACACTTGATGTATGTCTTGCCGTGTGTATCTGTGGTGACAATGGGATACCATGTGATTCACTTGATGTATGTTTTGGTGATCAACTTGCGGGTTTCTCCCATGAACCTATGCATAGGGGTTGGCACACGTTTTCGTCGTGATTCTCCGGTAGAAGCTTTGGGGCACTCTTTGAGGTCCTATGTGTTGGTTTGAATAGATGAATCTGAGATTGTGTGATAATCATACCCATGGATACTTGAGGTGACATTGGAGTATCTATGTGACATTAGGATTTTGGTTGATTTGTGTCTTAAGGTGTTATTCTAGTACAAACTCTAGGGCTGTTTGTGACACTTATAGGAATAGCCCAACGGATTGATTGCAAAGAATAACTTTGAGGTGGTTTCGTACCCTACCATAATCTCTTCATTCGTTCTCCGCTATTAGTGACTTTGGAGTGACTCTTTGTTGCATGTTGAGGGAAAGTTATGTGATCCAGTTATGTTATTATTGTTGAGTGAACTTACACTAGCGAAAGTATGAACCCGAGGCCTTGTTTACCATCATTGCAATACCGTTTACGCTCACTTTTATCATTAGTTACCTTGCTGTTTTTATATTTTCAGATTACAAATACTATTATCTACTATCCCTGTTGCACTTGTATCACCATCTCTTCGCCGAACTAGTGCACCTATACAATTTACCATTGTATTGGGTGTGTTGGGGACACAAGAGACTCTTTGTTATTTGGTTGCAGAGTTGCTTGAGAGAGACCATCTTCATCCTACGCCTCCTACGGAGTGATAAACCTTAGGTCATCCACTTGAGGGAAATTTGCTACTGTCCTACAAACCTCTACACTTGGAGGCCCAACAATGTCTACAAGAAGAAGGTTGTGTAGTAGACATCAACATGTTGCGTTACTCATGGTGCGCAAGCTCCTACGATATCGCCCCGTCAACGACCTCTATGAGGACTGGCTGGACCGCATCGCCGAGCTTGTCAGTGCTACTGGGGGCTCTCCTGCATCCTCTCTCTCGTTGCCTCCCCAGTCGCCTGCCCATGAAGCACCTCCTCCACCTCCCCTTTAATACGACATCATCGAGCCAAGGCGCGAAGTCCCATGGTGTGACGCGCCGCGCAGTGCGCCGGTGCGTGAAGAAGAAAGTTTCCAGGTGGTCAAGTGGCCACAAGAAGATGCTCGTGCACTCCCAGGACTGACACGTCAAGACCGCGTGCCGCCTGTGGCGGTGTTACGCAAGCGCCAAAATGAGGCTCCACCTCCACGATGGGCTCCCGTGACCACAACGGGTTGTCGCGCCTTTCACTCCGGAGCTATGCAACATCCTCTAGCCGAGGAAGTTCAAGCCTGACCTGCCTCCATGCTATGACAACACCCCCGACCCTGCTAACTTCCTGTAGCTTTACGAGATGAGCATCGAGGCGGCCAATGCTGACGAGAAGGTTATGGCGAACTGGTCTCCCATGGACCTCATGGATGGCGCATGCTCGTGGCTCCTGAACCTGCCTGCGCGAGCGTTTCGTTGCCAACTTCCATGGCACTCGCGACCGCCCACCGGCTGTGGGTGACCTGCGGCGCATCAAGAAGCAGCCAGGGGAGACCCTGCAGAAATACATCCAGCGCTTAAACAACGTTCATCTCAAGATCCCCAAGGTGTCGGACAAGGCCACCATCTCCGCATTCACGGATGGTGTCCAAGATGTCAAGATGAAGGAGGAGCTCTCCATACACGAGGGCCTGTGCACGGCTCTGGAGATGTTCAACATGGTGACCAAGTGTGCTAGAGGTGAGAAGGGACGCCTCTCCCTCCTCAAGCTCCCTGAAGCTGACCCAGAAGACAAGAAAGCCAAAGCCAAGTATGTGAAGCGCAAGGGAGCAGTCGTGCTCACGGCTGAATAGGAGATGAAGCGTGGCTGCGACCACCCGGAGTCATCCAAGGGCAGCCGCCCATTCTCCGTCTTTCACAATGTGCACAACCACAACACCAACGACTGTCCGGAGCTCTGGGCCATCCGCGGCGGGCGCCTCGGTCGTCACCTTGAGCGCAACGATCGAGGCTACGGTCGTGGAGGGTGCTGAAGTGGAGGACGCTAGGACGACCGTGACCCTTGCCAAGATTAGCCCGATCAGCCTCATGAAGACCATTGGCAGGGCCAGCCTCGCGAGGGCCCCTAGAGAGACCAGCCTCGTTAGGACCATCCTGAGAGCAACGCTGGGCTTCCTCCGCTGCCACCGCCATCAAGAAGGAACGATGACCATCATTAGGACGAGGGGGCTGGGGGCTTCTAGGAGCCTCATGTTGTCGCTTGCATCCTGGGCGGCGCTCAGGCCTTGCCTCCGATCGCATCTTCAAGTAGTTTGCTCGTGAGGTGAACATAGCCCTCCCCAAGCTCAAGGCTATGTGTCCGTTCAGGTGGTCCAAGTGCACCATCACCTTTAGCTCGTCCGACCAGCTCAAGTGCATGTCAACTGCCGGCCCTCTCCCGATGCTCTACTCGCCAACCATCAACAACGTCCTTGTCACCAAGACTCTCATCGATGGCGGTATGGGGCTCAAAGTTCTTTCCATTGAGATGTTTGATCGACTCTAGGTGCCCTATGACCAGTTGTAGCCCGCCAAGCCCTTCTCAGGAGTGACCGATGGCTCCACCACCCCGATAGGGCAGATCCGCCTCCCGTCACCTTCGGCACCCACGATAACAACCACATCAAGCTCATTGACTTCGACGTCGCTCATATTCGCCGTCCGTACAATGCCATCCTCGGCTACCTAGCCCTGGCCAAGTTCATGGCAGTAACCCACCATGGATACAACGTCCTAAAGATGCCAGGGAGCCGCGACATCATCACGGTCGCCTGTGAGGAGAAGGACGCAGTGTGCTCTCTTGAGCGCGCCTACCAGGCTGCAGCGGTTGAAGACACAGACAATGATGGCGATGTCTACCATCCTGAGGTTGTCCCCAAGAATAAGAAGCGGCTGCTTCGAACCTCAGGAGAGCGGGGTGTCTAGCGGTACCACCTCAGGACCAGCGCCTACAACTGAGGCACCTCCCCCTCGCATAGGAAGTCACGCCCGACGCCCCCCTCATGCTGGGCTCATGGGTTCTCCTCTGGAGGACCTCTGACCTGGCCAGCATCATGAGGGAGGTGCTCGGGCACCACTTGGAGGTGTGCTTCAATGCTCGCTTCACAGAGGAAAGCATGAGGCGCGAGGCACCAGTGCCCTGGAATTCATCACCAAGTCAGCTGAGGAGCTTGAGAAGGCAAGATCCATATATGGCGACCGTCGCCCACCACCCGACGCAGCTCCTGGTCCCAGCAAGGATAGCGAGATGCACGTCTACGTCAACATCCTAGGACTCAATAGGGTCGCCTCTCAGCGGCTCTTCTAGCCGTCCTGCATGGGCCGGTGCGAGGGCCCACCTCACAGCTACGTTCGCATGCCTTTCAGCTTTTTGGGCGGTGCTATCGTGCATCAGCGCCACATGTGGAGTGACCTGGTGGCTTAGGAGGCCAGGCACCAGGTGATCCTGATGGAGGTGGCGGTAGATCCTCATGAGCCCCCCAGGACCTCAGAGCCTCCTGAGGCTCAAGGCCTAAGCAGCTCATGAGGAGCGACTCCTTCAGCACGCGTCCTTGGCTACTCCAACACTTCTTGACGAACGGTGCCAGGTGATATCTTTTGGTTTGTTCGGTTGGGGGTGCCCCTCGGGCTGCATCATCCCCAGATCGCATGGGTATGTCCCTGCGACATGTATCTTTCTTGCATCTTCTAGTTGTTCAGTTGGGGGCGCCCCTCGGGCTGCATTATCCACAAGCCGCATGGGTCCGTCCCTGTGGCATGTATCATTTTCCGCATCTATCAGGACTAGCTCTACCCTATCCATGAGATGATTTATGTTATCACCCGCTTGCCTGGTGTCTAATCACCCTTTGTGGACTCCCGCGTTGCTGACCAGCCTCTTGCTCATCCCGCAACGGGGGCTACACATGTTGGCATGGCGCGTGTGCTCAGGTCCATCCCCGCAACGCTGACAAATCAGAGGGATCGAGCTCTGGCTCGCGGCCAGCCCCGCGCATGGCACCTCACCAGGTTCTCAGTGCCTTCGTCTTCTTACGGAAAGATGAGAGGCAGGACAGCTAGCGTGTTTATGAGTTATGCTCTCCTCTCAGAGTAACCCGCAGCAATCCCAGGAGCTTGGTTGCAAGCAGCCCTGCTGGCCGCCCCTTTTTCACACAATTCGATTGCACATTAAAGGGGGGCTCCTGAGCATCGCACCTTAGGAGCTCCTACTGACTCTCCATCCCTCACTCACTAGCCTTGACCACGGCATCACGGCCTGGCATACCAGCGGCAGTCGAGCTTTGCTCGAGGGTTAGGACGCGAGGATGTAGATTGCTAAGATGAGCGGGGAAAGGGGAGGCTGGCGTAAGCTCTGCCTGGAAGCATCACTATTAAGGCACAATCAGGCACTGCGCAAAGAAATCACCTCAGGCTTGCTAAGATAAGTAACCCATACAAGTCAGCGTGAACTTCACTGTCCAATGCTTTCGACCCCCACAATCTCGCTCTGACAATGCCACTTCCCTTTTCGGCCTCCACGGAGCTACTTGCACGCCAAAGGGGATCTCTTGAGCATCGCGCCTCAGGAGCTCTTACCGGACCTCAGGCCACTCACCTCTTGGCCTTGACCACGGCATCGCGACCTGGCATACCAGCGACGGCTAAAGCCTTCCTGGGGACTGGGATCTGTTGGGGTAGAGCGCAAAGCTACCGCAAGAACGAAAAGGGGGAACAATGCCAATGTGAGATACACACTTGTAACCTTATACTAGGAATAATAAGCCTCGGAGCAAAAGCATTACATTTTTTTACATACCCCCATGGGGTTTGTCATGATTTTGCGCAGGAAAACAAAAGAAGGAAAGGTTCAAGGGACCCCGGCTGCTGGGCATCACAAACGACACCGAGCGGACGTCGCGGCCGCGCTCTGGGCACAGCGTGAGCTCGGTGGCACGTAGCTGTCGTCGCTGGACTCCGGGAACTCGCCGGGCTTGGGAGAGTTGTTGGATTCCTAGGAGTTGCCACTGCTGCTGGAGGGGCTATCGGCGAGGCCGAAGGTGGGCTCAATGCCCGTAGCCACGCCACGCGGGCTGCTTCCTCCAGGGGAGCACTCCAGCCGTCGGCCTTCCTCGTCGAAGACATTGAAGAACAATGTGGAGGCGCCATCGTACTCAAAATGGATGGCGAGGGCCCCTTCCGGGCAGCAGGCAGAGGGCGACCTTGCCCCATACTCGGGTCATGAAGATGCCGCCCGGGGGGATGACCTCGACCTCCGCCCCCATGGCCAGGCTGCAGCACCCGGCATGTTGTAGCCACAGCTCGAGCGCCTCCCTTGGCGGTATCTCCTTGGGGAAGAACCGCGGGAACCCAATCCACGTGCGGCGGCAATGCCGCCCACACCGCGAACTCGCGCGAGGAGCCCTCGGCATGGGTTTGTGGGCCCGGTGGCCATGTAGCCCCTGCCTGCCTACCGTGGCCGTGGCCCGCGTGGCGTTGGGCACTGCCGCCTTCTCCGGAGCCCTACGCGTGGGCATATAGAGGGAGCGGGAAGCCGGACGAGGTCGCTCGTACCAAGGATGCGTCACCTCTGGCTTTTCGCCGGCATTGTTTGGGCGGTTGAACCTCTTCTTTGACGGAAGCAGTTCCGGCTCCTCCCGAGGGGCCTTTCCCCTTTTTGCTGCAGAGAACCTCCTGATTGTTGCCATGGGAGCTGCAGTAAGATGATGGTACAAGGAAGAAGAATAAGCGGGCGGCGAGAAGAAGAACATGACCAAGAGGGGCTCTGCCCCACCCCTCATTTATAGACCAAGGGAGGCCAACCGCTGACTTCCATGATCCCACACAATGATGGTTTTTCTCTACATGGAGCGGAGTCTCGTCAAGTCAAACAGTTATCGAGGCAGCATGGGGAAGTAGAGACGCCCACGTCCCGTCAATCGCCATGTATCGACCAAGGCCACAGGCGGTTAGGGCCCGGGGCGCTCCGCACCTGGCCTTTGGCATCGCCTCAAAACCAAGTTCGAGCGCGCCTTGGGACTGGGGGCTACTATTGACATTCTTGGAATGGGGGTACCCAGACTTGCCTGCCTCCGGCCCATGGTGTCTCTCCATCGACGGCCTAGTATGGCCCAGCTTCAGAAGCAAACAAAGCGAGACCCTCGCGGGGGGCCAAGCCTCGCGAGGAGGGCGACACCAAGACCTCCATGCGGAGCAGCCTCCCTAGGCTGGCTCTCGAGGAGCAAAGATTCCTATGCAAGCCTCACCTCATGAGGTTCGGATGACTTGAGCCATGATGACCAAGGCCAGGCGGGCGCCAAGGGGCGCAGTGTACCAGTTTCGTCTCTGGTGCTAAGGATGCAGGCGCAGGCCCGGAGTCCCGAGGAATTAGACAAAGGTTTCCATTCCGGTGCAATAAGACCAAGACTGCCAGGATGGAAGGACGGAGGTCATCTTCGAGCCCACCACGGGGTCACGACCAGAGGCTTTCACAGACGAAGACCACTTTTGTCAGGATGGCATGTACTAGTTGTCTGCCTTCGTATTTGGCAGTTGTGGGATCCCTTCCCACCTTCATTTAGGAAGAGGACCAAGACCATTATAAATAGGTCCTAGCCACCACTATAGAGGGGGATCGATTCGACCCTGATTAGCTCACCAGCTCACTCGAGCCCAAGAACACCCCACCTCCTGAGGTTGTTCTCCACTGTACTAGTTCATCTTCAGCCCATCGAGGCCAATCCACCACAAAGCAGGAGTAGGGTTTTACACTGCAAGGTGGACCGAACCTGGGTAAGCTACTGTGTCTCCTTTCCATTCAGTTTGTCGAGCTAGGCCGTGACATTAGCGAGTTGGCAGACTGGGGAGGACGAGTTCTTCGCACACACCCTAGAGTTTGAACCTCTCAATGGTCTACGGAACCCTAAATCTGACAAGCGGTCAAGAACTTCCTGAAGTACCTGAAAAGGACTAAGGATATGTTTCTCATTTATGGAGGTGACAAAGAGCTCGTCATAAATGGTTACGTCGATGCTAGCTTTGACACTGATCCGGATGACTCTAAGTCGCAAACCGGGTATGTATTTATATTGAATGGTGGAGTTGTCAGTTGGTGCAGTTCCAAGCAAAGCGTCGTGGCGGGATCGACGTGTGAAGCGGAGTACATAGCTGCTTCGGAAGCAACGAATGAAGGAGTCTGGATGAAGGATTTCATATCTGATCTAGGTGTAATACCTAGTGCATCGGGTGCAACGAAAATCTTTTGTGACAATACTAGAGCAATTGCCTTGGCAAAGGAATCCAGATTTCACAAAAGAACCAAACACATCAAGAGACGCTTCAACTCCATCCGTGATTAGGTCAAAGAGGGAGACATAGAGATTTGGAAAATACATACAGATCTGAATGTGGCAGACCCATTGAGTAAGCCTCTTCCACGAGCAAAACATGATCAACACCAAGACTCCATGGGTGTTAGAATCATTACAATGTAATCTAGATTATTGACTCTAGTGCAAGTGGGAGACTGAAGGAAATATGCCCTAGAGGCAATAATAAAGTTGTTATTTTATATTTCCTTATATCATGATAATTGTTTTTTATTCATGCTAGAATTTTATTAACCGCAAAATTGATACATGTGTGGATACATAGACAAAACACCGTGTCCCTAGTAAGCCTCGACAAACTAGCTCGTTGATCAAAGATGGATAAGTTTCCTAACCATAGACATGTGTTGTCATTTGATGAATGGGATCACATCATTAGGAGAATGATGTAATGGACAAGACCCATAGGTTAGCTCAGCATATTGATCGTTAAGTTTTTTTGCTATTGCTTTCTTCATGTCATATATATATTCCTTTGACTATGAGATTATGTAACTCCCGGATACCAGAGGAATACCTTATGTGCTATCAAAATTCACAACTTAACTGGGTGATTATAAAGATGCTCTACAGGTATCTCCGAAGGTGTTTGTTGGGTTGGCATAGATCGAGATTAGGATTTGTCACTGAGTATCGCAGACGTATCTCTGGGCCCTCTTGGAAATGCACATCATAATAAGCCTTCCAAGCAATGTGACTAATGAGTTAGTTGCGAGATGATGCATTATGGAACGAGTAAAGAGACTTGATGGTAACAAAATTGAACTAGGTATGAAGATACTGACGAACGAATATCGGGCAAGTAACATACCGATGAGAAAGGGAATAACGTGTGTTGTCATTACTGTACGACTGATAAAGATCTTCGTAGAATTTGTGGGAACCAATATGAGCATCTAGGTTCTGCTATTGCTTGTTGACGAGGAGAGGTGTATCGGTCATGTCTACATAGTTCTCGAACCTGTAGGGTCCGCACGCTTAATGTTCGATGACAATTTTGTATTATATGAGTGATGTGGTTTGGTGAACGAATGTTGCTCGAAGTCTCGGATGAGATCACGGACATGACGAGGAGTCTTGAAATGGTTGAGAGGCAAATCTTCATATATATGACAATGATATTCAGACACCGAAAGTGTTCTGTGGGTACCTGGTACATATCGGGTCGCCGAAAGGAGTTCCGGGCATCCCCCCGGCAACTACATGGGCCTAATAGGCCAAGAAGGAGCAGACCAGCCCCTAAGGGGTTGGTGCACACCATGTAGGCCGAATTAGAAGGGCAAGGAAAGAGGCAAAGAGGGAAAGGAAGGGGATGGGTTCGGCCTCCCGCTTCCTTCCCTCCTCCCTCCTTCCTTCCCACTCCTACTTCGGGGGAGGCCGAATCGGGAGGCGCCCAAGTTGGATTCCTCCTACTTGGGGCACCCCCTTCGCTGCCTCTCCTCCCCTCCAACCTATTTATATGTGGTTGGCATCGCTAGAACACACAAAAACAATTGTTAGCTGTGTGCGGGCCCCCCTCCATAGTTTACGCCTCCAGTCATATTCATGTAGTGCTTAGGCGAAGCCCTGCGCGGATCACTTCGCCATCACCATCACCACGCTGTCGTGCAGACGGAACTCTCCCTCGACACTTTGCTGGATCAAGAGTAAGAGGGACATCATCGAGCTGAACCTGTGCAGAACTTCGAGGTGCCATATGTTTGGTGCTTGATCGGTCAGAACGAGAAGAAGTTCGACTACATCTACCGCGTTGTCAAACTCTTCCGCTTTTGGTCTACGAGGGTACGTGGACACCCCCCCTCTCGTTGCTATGCACCTCCTAGATAGATCATGCTTGAGCATACGTATTTTTTTGAAATTGCATACTACGTTTCCTAACAAGTTGATTATGCCATTGATATGAGTAAATGTGACACCTAAATGTTATTTTGAATATGGTTAGTTCATAATCTTTGCTGAAAACCTAAATGCTGGCTTTACATGTTTGCAACAACAAGATCAAGCAGAGTTTGTACACGTTTTTCTTTATCACTTTCAGTTTGTCAACTGGATTGCTTGAGGACAAGCAATGGGTTAAGCTTCCGGGAGTTGATACGTCTCCATCGTTTCTACCTTTCCAAACTATTTTGCCCCTCTTTTGGACTTTAATTTGCATGATTTGAATGGAACTAACCCAGACTGACGTTGTTTTCAGCAGAATTGGCATGATGTTATTTTTGTGTAGAACTAAAAGTTATCGGAATGACCGGTAACTTCATAGAGAATATTTTTGGAATAAATAAAAAATATTGGCGAAAGAATCAACGGAGAGGTACCCACCGGCTGTCCACAAGGGTGGAGGGCACCCTCCCGCCTAGGGTGCGCCCCCCTAGGGTGCGCCCCCCTGCCTTGTGAGTCCCCTGGACCTTCACCGACCTCAACTCCAACTCCATATATTCACGTTCGGGGAGGAAAAAATCAGAGAGAAGGATTCATCGCGTTTTATGATACGGAGCCTCCGCACTTCCTGTTCTTCCTCTGGAGGGCAGATCCGGAGTCCGTTTTGGGCTCCGGAGAGGGCAAATCATCGCCATCGTTGAAAGTGCTAGTTATCGACTATAGAGGGGTGAATAGGCGATTTTTATGAAAGTGTTTAAAACACGAGGTCTTTAAAGACACACAGATGAAACAATCCTATTGATATGAAACGGAAGATAGACTACACTAGACAAGCCATAGTCAAGCAAGAAATGTAGTGAAAGTACGAAGACTATCAGCAGCTAGGTAGTATGGATCAGGATGGAAGAAAGTATGAAGCCAAATAGTAAACATTCTTCACACAGTGAAGTCAATCAGATCAGACAAGCAAGCAATGACTTCATGAAGACAAACTGAAAAGTAAAAGGTGGTAGGGGATAGAACCAGTTACTTGGTGAAGACAAAGATTTGGTAGACCAGTTCTAGTTGTTGTGACAACTGTACTTCTGGTTAGGGAGGCTGAGATTTAACTCAGAAGACCGTGTCTTCACCTTATTCCCCTTGAGCTAAGGACACCCAGTCCTTGCCTAATCACTCACGTAAGTCTTCAAGGTAGACTTCCAAACATTCACAGACTTTGTTTACCGGCGATCCACAATAACTCTTGCATGCTCAAAACACGACGCCTAACCGGCTGGAGGATTCACAGTCCTCAAGTATAACAAGTCTTCAGGTCATGCGGACAGAAAGACTTCAGTGATGCCTAACACTCTTTGTCTCTGGGTGTTTTGGGCTTTGTCCTCCCAAGGATTTCTCTCTTAAAGGATTCGGAGGTGAGTTGCTCTCAAACGACAAAAGCCGTGCACTAACTTTGAGGAGCCACTAGTATCCACTATGTTCTGAGATTGATGTTCCTATGACCTTGTTATGCTTAATGTTTGTCACTAGGGCCTGAGTGCCATGATTTCAGATCAGAACCTATTATGTAATCATGAATATATTTGTGTTCTTGATCCTATATATCTTGCAAGTTATAGTCACCTAGTACGTGTTATGATCAGGCAACCCCAGAGTGACAATATTTGGGACACTTCCCGGTGATGACCGTATTTTGAGGAGTTCATGTATTCACTAAGTGCTAATGCTTTGGTCCGGTTCTCTGTTAAAAGGAGGCCTTAATATCCCTTTGTTTCCATTAGGACCCTGCTGCCATGGGAGGGTAGGACAAAAGATGTCATGCAAGTTCTTTTCCATAAGCATATATGACTATATACGGAATACACATGCCTACATTATATTCATGAATTGGAGCTAGTTCAGTGTCACCTTAGGTTATAACTGTTGCATGATGAATGCCATCCGACATAATTATCCATCATTGATCCATTGCCTATGAGTTCGTTTCATATTGATCTTTGCTAAGCTACTTTTCCATTGCTACTGTTACGATTGCTACAAAACTGTTACTGTTACCTTTGCCACTGGTACCGTTACTTCCATATTACATTGCTACTAAATATTTTGCTGCAGATATTACTCTAGCAATTTGATCATCAAGAAAATCACCAAGTGGCACATCATTATCATCAAGCAACGTACTAACATCATCATAAGTATCATTCATAGCAGAAGTAGCATCATCAATAACTTGCAACATATCATGATTAATAGCATGTGGTGGTGTTGCAAGTTTACTTATAACATGTGTTGAATCTAAACTAGAACTGGATGGAAGTTCCTTACCTCCCCTTGTCTTAGAGGGATAAATCATAGTCTTAGCATCCTTCAGACTCTTCATAGCGATAAATTGATAATAATCCCAAGTGACTCAACAAATATAGCTATGCTCCCCGGCAACGGTGCCAGAAAAAGGTCTTGATAACCCACAAGTATATGGGATCGCAATAGTTTTTGAGGGTAGAGTATTCAACCCAAATTTATAGATTCGACACAAGGGGAGCCAAAGAGTTTTTGAAAGGTATTAGAAGTTGAGCGGTCACTTCAACCACACCTGGAGATTAATTATTTTGCAGCAAAGTGATCAGTAGCAAAGTAATATGATAGTTTTGATAATAGTGACACCAGTAACAGAAACAGTAACAACGATGGAAGTAGTATTGTAACAAGTGCAACAGTAACATCAGCAGTACTAACTTAGCAAGATCAATATAATATAAATTCATAAGCATTAGATCGGTGACTTGTTGGATGATATTCATCATGAGACAGTTATAAGCTAGGGCGATACGACACTAGCTCCAGTTCATCAATATAATGTAGGCATGTATTCCGTAAATAGTCATACGTGCTTATGGAAAGAACTTGCATGACATCTTTTGTCCTACCCTCCCGTGGCAGCGGGGTCCTATTGGAAACTAAGGGGTATTAAGGCCTCATTTTAATAGAGAACCGGAGCAAAGCATTAACACACGATGAATACATGAACTCCTCAAACTACAGTCATCACCGAGAGTTGTCCCGACTATTGTCACTCTGGGGTTCCCTGATCATAACATGTAGTAGGTGACTATTAGTTGCAAGATCGGTTGTAGAACATGGATACAATGGTGATAACATAAACGGTTCAGATCTGAATTCATGGCACCTGGGCCCAAAGTGACAAGCATTATACATGTAAATGTCATAGCAACATCAATCTTAGAACATATTGGATACTAGGGATTAGGCCCTATCAAAACTAACTCGATTACATGATGAATCTCATCCAACTACTCACCGACTAGCGAGCCTATGAAGTAATTACTCACTCTCGGTGGGGAGTATCATGGAATTGGTGATCGAGAAGGGTTGGTGATGACGAAGAACGAAGATCCCCCTCTACGGAGCCCCAAACGGACTCCACATCTGGCCTCCCGATGAAGAACAGGACATGACGGCGGCTCCGTCTCATGGATCATGATAATTCTTTCTCCCTTTTTTTCCTGGAAATATAGGATTTTATAGCGTCGGTTTCAGGGTCTGCGGGGCCACCAGGTGGGGACAACCCACCTGGACGCGCGAGGAGGGGGTGCACCCTGGTGGGTTGTGCCCACCCAGGTGCCCCCCTCCGGTGGATATTCGCTCTAGAAATTCTTATTTATTGTATAAAAAATCATCACAAAGTTTCGTTCCATTCCGAGACTTTTATTTCTACACAAAAACAACACCATGGTAGTGCTGGTGAAAATAGCGTCAGTCCGGTGTTAGTTTCATTCAAATCATGCAAATTAGAGTCCAAATCAAGAAGAAAAGCGTTAGGAAAAGTAGATACGTTGGAGACGTATCAACTCCCCCAAGCTTAAACCTTTGCTTCTCCTCAAGCAATTCAGTTGATAAACTGAAAGTTAAAAAGAAATACTTTTCCAAACTCTTTTGCTCTTGTTTGCATAAATAAGCTTAAACAACACTCAGGTTTTCAGCCAACATTATAACTAACCAAGACAATAACTCTTGAAGATTATATTAAGTCATATCAATAACATAATCCGCTAGCTAGCAATAATAAAATATCTCAAACAACAACATGTTGTCAAAACAACCATGATGTAATATGAGAGTAGTGGTATCTTGCTAGCCCTTTCTAAGACCACAAAACATAAATGCAGAGCACCTCCAAAGTTCAAGCAGCGACTAAAGATTGTAATTTATGGTAGAAAAGGTCCAGTCATGATGCACCCAACATTAGCTACACACAATGCATAAGCATGACAGCAGTGCTCTCAGATTCAGGCGCTCATTTTAGAAGGGGATGACACAACATAAAAGTAAATAGATAGTCCCTTCGCAGAGGGAAGCAGTGATTTGCAGAGGTGCCAAAGCTCAAGTTTTTAAAACAGAGGTAAATGATATTTTGAGACATGCACCCGTCTCATTTACTCCACGACTATTAGTTATCAATATCTTCCATGCTAAGCACGATAGTGGCGGTTCCCAAGCGATAAAAGAAACGGTTTACTCCCCCTCCACCAATAATCACACTCCGCGGCTTGTCCGAAACAACGGGTGCCGTCCAAACCAACAACAGTCCCGGGGGAGTTTTGTTTGATTATTTGCATTTTTAAGTTCGGGACTGGGAATCCCTATTACCGCCCTTCTCTCGTGTGATGGCAAGTGAATAAACACTCGACCTGAGAATAACCCGTTTAGCGTGGAAGATACCGACCAACTCCTGTCGTTCCATGAATGATCCAGGAACACAAACATGATATTTATTAGAAGTTTTTAAAGGTGGAACTTGCAAATTTACTTAGGACTGCAGGGTAATACCACATATAGGTAGGTATGGTGGACTCATCTGGAATAACTTCGGGTTCAAGGTTTTTGATGTACAAGCAGAATTCCCACTTAGTGCAGGTGAAGGCTAGCAAATAGGTTGAGAAGCGGCCAGCTAGAGAGCAACAACGGTCATGAACATGCATTATGCATAAGTTACATTGGACACTAGCATGAGTAGGATATGAACATCATGAAGACAAATATCATAGAGGCTATGTTGGTTTTGATTCAACTACATGCATGAACATGTGCCAAGTCAAGCCACTCAAACATGCAGAGGAGGATACCATATCATCATACTCACTACTATAGGATGCTGCTAACGCGACACTACGATCATAGACCCTTCGACAAAACTATGTGCGATGCAATAATCGCAAACGGTGGTGTAAACAAAACCGTCAAAAAGGTGCAAAACATTTGCGATGGAGGATGCATCAAACACGATTCAGATTTTAGTTGCGTGTGCAATGCAGGGCATACGATTAGGTTCAATTAATTGTTTGCGATGATGAGGAATAAAAGAAACGGGCAACTAGATGAAGGTGTGTGCGATATACAACATACAGTTCACTCGGATGAACTGTTTGTGATTAGGCAACACAAAAGAAACGGTCAGCCAGATCAAGGTGTGTGCGATATACGGCATGCGGTTCACTCGGATGAACTATTTGCTTTGAGACAAGAGAACAGAAATGGTTCAATATAACAAGATGTGTGTGATACGTGGAAATAGATCTATAATCAGAAATGTGTCTGAAGACCGATAATAACACAGACGATTGCTGCTAATAAGTCATGTGTGTTGTGGGCAAACGCTTGGTGGTATACAATTGTTAGCGATTGATGAAATCATCACTGACGTGTTCCACAGTATGGTTTGTGTGCGATGTCATTGCACACAGAACAACATCATATGTACTTACAAGTTATAAAGACTTGATTCCATAAACATATTGAACATCGAATTACATATGTGGCTAGTACACACATGACCTTTGCACACATGAAATTATGTTCCAAAATGCCTAGGAAACCCAAGTAATGCATAAAAAGGCAAAATGAACCGTGAATAATTTCATATTTTTAGGACGACGCTACTATATATAGTTGCATGTTTCCCCTGTAAAATAAATCAAGTCGGGAAGGGACAACGTATGTCGTTTCGCACACATAGGTGACAAGGTCCCTCACGGAACCATGAGCCTTTTTGAGAGAAGCTCCTGCTTGTAAGAAGTTTGTACCAAAACTTGTCCCAAATTGGACTAATTTTTTACCACAACATGTTGGTGCTATGACATAACACCATGCCAAGTTTCATGATTCTGAGGCGATTTTTGGATTTACAGTAATTTTAAAACCAGGGTTCTCAATGTTTACTGTCGAGTTGGCACTGCCCTGGATAGGCTTTTTCCTCATGGGTCCCAAATAATAAATCCAAATATGTGACTACCATGCAACTTTTCTTATTAAGAATTACATCCCATTTGGTGTGCAAGCTGAAAATAAGTTTGTGGGTGCTGGTGGGCACTAAGAACTTGTAGTTCTGTAATGAACAAAGATCTCAAGGATCCTGCGAGTGTGATGTTCTTTCCCTATGTTGTTAATGCTTATAATATTTATGTTTTAGTTAAAGAAATGGCAAGCCATTGGCCCAGTATGAAAAAATATATGGGTCAAAGCCGAGTTGAAAAGGGCAACAATATCTAACTCCAGCTAACAAACAGTACAAAAGCATGAGGATTAATTGCTCATCAGGCTTAGACAAAATTGAGATTGAACAAGACAATGACATCTAACTCAACCAAAGTTTTCAGCAGTAACAATCAAATGGATTGGTCTGATCCATAAAATCAAGATCCCCGGCTAGAAATTCGACTGGTCCATGATGACAGGCTGTTATAAATAGAAGCCGAGCATGATCAGAAGCCCTTAGGTCCACTAGAAACTTCTTTTTATGTTGTTCAACACTTGTAGTCGTAAGAAATTTCTTGTTGAAAAACTTAATACCCACAGACAATAGTGCCCTCGCATTCAACACAAAGAATGTGACAAAGCTAGTGTTTGCATTGTTGGATGCATATCCTTCCAGTGTTACTGTCTTCAAACGAATGTCATGAGATCTAAGAAAATCCCGATGCTTATTGAACCATCGATTTCTTATACCTTTTTTCTCCATGTGTTAGTGTCACATCCCTAGCTTCTGGCATTGCTCTAGCCTAGCTTCATGTGTGCATCATGTCTATATTTTTGAAACTTGAATTGAGGAATATTGGAAGCCTCAAAACCCTAAATAAAAGAGGGGCAAAAACCCTAGAAATCTTATTCATTGCTCCAAATGGCTCTTCTTAAATGTTTGATAATTTTTGGTAAGGGTTCTGGTCCCAACCAAAATATTGAACATTTTTAAGGATTTATTTTTGGGACTTTGAATTTAAATCATAGCTATTTGAATTGGACTTATATCTACTGTTAAATAAATATAGGTCCAATAATTCTGAAATATTTTTATGGAGCATTGTTTTAATTCTTTTAGCTCCTAAAAATATTGTCAGAAGCAAAATAAATTGAATTGGTTTCAAAACCAAATTCAAAACAAACCTGCAAAATAGAAAAACTGAAATAGTTAGAAAAGGGAGAGAGAGTCTTACCTGGCCCCTTACCTGGCTGGCCCAGTGGACAGCCCAGCCCACTGGCCTGGTGCCAGTCGTCCTCTACCTCTGCCAGTAGGCAGAGGAGGGAGACAGCGCACGCGCGCGCCGTGGCGCCACGCCACCTCCCTGCCTGCCTGCGTCCCTCGCCACCGTGACGCCTCGGGCCTTCTCTTCGGCGCCGCCTCGAACCCCTGGACCCCCTCACTCATCCCCTTCTCCTGCTCTCCCTCTCGCTCCGCACCTCGGGCCCAAACGGAGCCGCCGCCACCGACGCCGATTGCCGCAGCCACCGTGCACCCCTAGCCTTGCCGATGCACCCAGGAGCTCCGCCTCGACCCCCTCCTTCCTCCCCACCGACCCACGGCCCTCCGAAAGCCCTGCAACGCCGTCACCATCGCCGTTCCGTCGCCGGCCACCGAAGCTCCCTTCCGTCGATTCGCCGGACCCCGTGCCTCCCCTGCCTCGCCAGCAGCACCAGAAGAACCGCGGTGAGCCCTCGACCCGATTCCCCTCTCCCCGTGCCCCACCTCCCTCTCTAGCTAGCCCCACCACTTTGCCCGAGAATCTCTCGCCGCCGGCCATGGCGTGGCCGTGGCCACAGCCACCCCAGCTCGTATCCGAGCCCACCGACGTGCTCACCGTGATCTCAGGAGTCCGTAGCACGCCCCAGCTCCTCCTGCCGTGCTCCCTAACCCCGACCCCGAGATTGCCCGAACTCCGGCAGCCGCAAAGGGGCTCGCCGCCGGCAGCTCCGGCCACCCCAGCTCCTCCCACTTGCACTACCAGACGCGCGCGAGTCTGGGCTTCGCGTGGGTGGTCTCCGCCGCCCGAATGGTCGCCGGAGCGGCGATCCTGAGCCCCTCCGCCGCGTTTGCTGTCGCCGGCGGCTAAACGCCGGCGCATTAGCCCCGGTTGACCAGGGGGTTTGACCTCCCCTGGGTCAATGACATGTGGGCCCGGCCCTGACTAATTCTAGTTTAGGATTAGTTTAAATTTAATCAACTCTGTTAATTAATCCTGACACTGACCAGTGGGCCCGACCCCCCCTAACCTTTTAATTAAATTAAATTAACCCCGGTTAACCCCCCCTGTCACTGACGTGTGGACCCCACACGTCAGGTTTGACCTGGACCGCCCGTTGACCTGCTGAGGTTAGCATGAGGTCATGCTGACGCCATAATTCATTTTCTGGAATTATTTTAATTCTAAATAATCAGAAAATTCCAGAAAATGCCTAAAACTTCTAAAAATCATAGAAAATTAACCGTAACTCCAAATTAAATAATTTATATATGAAAAATTATCAGAAAAATTCAAGGAATCCATCTGTACCATTTTCATGCATGTTAGAACAACTTATAAATGCTGTTTAGCACAAATCAATTAAATGGCATTTGAATAATCACATATGGAGTTTAAATTTGAATCTTGTATTCAAACCAACTTCATTTAATCTGTTGCTAGTTGCATTAGCTCAAAACACATTCATTTTGCCATGTCATGATCATGCATCATATTGTGCATTGCATTGATTGTGTTCCTTTCTGTGTTGCCGGTATTTGTCCCCTCTCGATAGACGTGATACCGATGATGTGATCGTTGACACTGATGAAGACTCAATGTTATCTTCAGAAGTGCCAGGCAAGCAAAACCCCCTTGTTCATTCCGATACAATCCCACTCTCTCGCTCCTGCTCTCTTTTACTGCATTAGGACAACACCGATTCAACTGTTACATGCTGCGGTAGTTGAACCCCTTTATCCTCTGCATGACCTGTCATTGCCACAGTAAATAGATGAAACCCACTAGCATGAGTAGGAGTTGTTTGAGCCCTATTGTGCCTACTCATTCATGCTTGTTTGTCATGCCTGCTACTGCTTAGAGTTGAGTCAGGTCTGATTCATCGGGAATGAATCAGAGGTGTGTGAACATGTCCTACTGTGTGTGAGCTAAGTGTGTGAACACGATTTGGTAAAAGGTGTCGGTGAGAGGCCATGTAGGAGTACATGGTGGGTTGTCTCATTGAAGCCGTCCTTAGGAACTGAGTTCTGTGTTTGTGATCCATGACTCAGCTACTACCATACATTGGGCCCTGAAATATGACCCCGCTCGACTTCTTATTCACCCTAGTCCTCTGTCCAGGAGTTGCAAGTAGTTTCTGGTGTTTGTAGCTTACTGGAGGCCGTGGACAGCGCTGACCGTAGGGGTGGGCTGTGATGCGGTAGGTACGTGGCACGGTGTACCGGATGCCCGTTTGGTATCTCGGGAACCCTGTTCACATCGTTTGGGGCTGTGAGCGAAACTCCGGCCGGATCTCCTCATGGATGGAACCCGATAAACCTGGACTAGAGACTTGAGTGTTTAGGTAGGTCGTGGTCTACACCCACGTCGGCTTTCGCTTGAAGTCTGCCGAGCACATGTCGTGTGCAGACGCTAAGTGGTGGAAACATGTATGAAGAAGTACACCCCTGCAGGGTTATCATCATCTATTCGAATAGCCGTGTCCGCGGAAAAGGACTTCTGGGTTGCTTATATCAGCTCATAGACAAGTGAAAGTGGATACTCTAAAATACGCAAGATAAGCGTGAGTGCTATGGATGGCGTTCTCGTAGGGAGACGGGAGCGGATCCATAGTGGTGTATTGATATGGTGAATATGTGGACTCGTGTGCGCCACCTCAAAAGAGTTACTCGCAGTCGTAGTTTAGGATAGCCACCGAGTCAAAGCTGGCTTGCTGCAGTTAAACCCCACCACCCCTTTGTTGATAATGATGCATATGTAGTTAGTTCTGATGTAAGTCTTGCTGGGTACATTTGTACTCACGTTTGCCTATTTTATGTTTTTGCAGAGAGACTTCGGTCTCGCTAGTAGTTCCATGTGGACTTCGACGTTTAGCTTGTTACCTCAGCTACGATCTTGTGCCCCGGCAGGATCTGATAGATAGTCGGGCTTCTCAGCCTTTTTCATTTGTAGATGTCTGTACTCAGACATGATAGCTTCCGCTTGTGCTTTGACTTGTATGCTCTGATTGTTGGGTCATGAGACCCATGTTTGTAATGTCTCGCTCCTCGGAGCCTATTGAATAAACTACTTGAGTCGTAGAGTCATTTTGTGATGCCATGTTGTATTGCACATATCGAGCATATTGTGTGTATGTTATTGAAATGCTTGGTATGTGTGGGATCTGACTATCTAGTTGTTTATCTTTAGTAGCCTCTCTTACCGGGAAATGTCTCCTAGTGTTACCGCTGAGCCATGGTAGCTTGCTACTGCTCTGGAACACTTAGGCTGGCCGGCATGTGTCCTTCTTCGTTCCTGTGTCTGTCCCTTCGGGGAAATGTCACGCATTGAGTATCGGAGTCCTGTTAGCCCGCTACAGCCCGGTTTACCGGAGTCCTGCTAGCCCAGTGCTACAGCCCGGACCCACTTGCTGATGACCGACACGTTCGAAGCTGGGTCATGGATGCCTGTCCCTGTAAGTCTGTGCCACTTTGGGTTTACAACTAGTCATGTCAGCCCGGGCTCCTTATCATATGGATGCTAGCGACACTATCATATACGTGAGCCAAAAGGCGCAAACGGTCCCGGGAAAAGGTAAGGCAACACCCGTGGGGATACCGTGCGTAAGGCCGCAAAGTGATATGAGGTGTTACAAGCTAGATCGATGTGACATCGAGTCGGGGTCCTGACACTTAGGTACGTGGCCGGGGATACCGGGCACCCGTTAGGTGTCACGGACCCCTGTACACATCGTTCGGGGCCGTATGGGAAACCTCGGCCGGACTCCCTGCGGATGGAACCTGGATAGGCGATAAACCTGGATTGGAGACTTAGGTGATTAGGTAGGTCGTGGCCGACACCCACGTTGGGCTTCCGCTTGAAGGTTGCCGAGTACATGTCGTGTAAACGACGGTAAGTGGTGAGAGCGTGTATGAAGAAGTACACCCCTGCAGGGTTAACATGATCTATTCGAATAGCCGCGTCCGCGGTAAAGGACTACTTGGTTGCCTATACAGTTCATAGACAAGTAAATGGAAACTACTAAAAGCTTCAAGATAAGTGTGAGTGCCGAGGATGGCTCTTCCGTAGGAAGACGGAGGTGGATCCTCGGTAGTGTATTGAAGTGGTGAGTAGTGGACTCGTGTGCGCAAAACCATTTCAAGTTGGAGTATCGTAGGATAGCCTAGCCAAGAGTCAAAGCTGGCTTGCTGCAATAACTCCACCAACCCTTCTTGATACTATGCATGTATGTAGGATCTGATGTAAGTCTTGCTGAGTACCTTTGTACTCATGTTGCTATAATCTACATTTTACAGAAGACGCTGCAACCCCTTCTGATGGGTTCTATGTAGACGTTGACATCAACGAGTAGGCTAAAGACCCAGGTGGTGACCCTGAGCTTGTGATGGACCACGTAGTATAGCTAGGCTTTCCAAGCCTCTTTTATTTTACTAGTTGTCTGTACTCAGACAATGTACTTCCGCTGCTGGTTTGTATGACTGTATGACTTGTATGTTGGGTCGTGAGACCCGTACCTTGGTGTATGTTATGTATGGCTCCCTGATCCTTAAATAAAGTACTTGTGTCGTAGAGTCATGTTGTGATGCTTCGTTGTATTTGCACATATCGAGCATATTGTGTGTATGATTGAACTGCTTGGTATGTGTGGGATCTGACTATCTAGTTGTTTATCTTTAGTAGCCTCTCTTACCGGGAAATGTCTCCTAGTGTTACCGCTGAGCCATGGTAGCTTGCTACTGCTCTGGAACACTTAGGCTGGCCGGCATGTGTCCTTCTTCGTTCCTGTGTCTGTCCCTTCGGGGAAATGTCACGCTTTGAGTACCGGAGTCCTGTTAGCCCGCTACAGCCCGGTTTACCGGAGTCCTGCTAGCCCAGTGCTACAGCCCGGACCCACTTGCTGATGACCGACACGTTCGAAGCTGGGTCATGAATGCCTGTCCCTGTAAGTCTGTGCCACTTTGGGTTTACGACTAGCCATGTCAGCCCGGGCTCCTTATCATATGGATGCTAGCGACACTATCATATACGTGAGCCAAAAGGCGCAAACGGTCCCGGGCAAAGGTAAGGCGACACCCGTGGGGATACCGTGCGTGAGGCCGCAAAGTGATATGAGGTGTTACCGGCTAGATCGATGTGACATCGAGTCGGGGTCCTGACAGTTAGTGCCTAAATAGAGATGAAGATTGAAAATAGTTAATGTCAAAAAAGATTATGTTGAAAGAGTGATAGATGAACGATTAATTATAGTAAATTATATATGGGCCTTCAATGTGCATGAAATCATCACCTTTATATACAAATTCTCCAGACATGGAAAGCATTGCAGCAAGGCAATAATGATGTTGAGATCAAAACACCACATACTGATATATAAGGTCTTGACAGAATCCACCACCACTGATAGGATGGACAAGCGCTTCATTGAGCATAGAACATAATATTAGCACTGAAAGTGTACTCCAAGATGATACTTAACTTATGCGCACAAATGAAAATGCAAATTACAAAAGTGTACGTGAATAATATACAGTACATCAATAGGTGTGGAGGCAAACACCATCTCGAACCATTCAAACGAATCACTAATTGCGCCTAAGGTCTCTAGTTTAGGTGCAGAGACCACAATTATTTGTGAATGTTTATAACAACAATCAAGGAGCAACCTTTTAAGTGAAGGGGCATCTTCGATGATGAGCTCCTGTCCTTCAAAATGAATTCCAATGCTTACAAGGTGAGAGGACTTTATTTTGAGACAAGGGATATGGATTCCTAGTCCAAAAACAAGCACCAAACGCTAAAGTGTAGGGAAGCTAGAGTGGATGATGCTGTGAAGTGAGGCCACCGACAGATCAACGAACACAAGCGCAAGTTTTTTAGCAGAGGCAGTCAAAGCATTTGTACCAGATAGTCTGCTAGACAGTACTGGGTCAAGGTGGCAGTGTGGAGATAGGAGGAAAATCATGAGATGGGCATCAGTGGTGAGGGCACAGATGCAGCTCTTGGTGGTAACCTATCGATGTAGTAATGGTAGAACTCAAGCTGTTGGAGTCTATCGAATTGACGAGATGTTAGCCAGGCAGCCACCATGCAGGGTATGTCCAGCAGGTAGCATGCCGGGATGCAGATGTGTTGAACGGAGCCCTCGTGGTAGGAGATGATGGCTCCGGGGAGTTCAGAATCATCATCGACAAATAGCTGACGATAGTCGAGATTAAGAGGAGCGGTGCACCACAGAGTGCGCCACCAAGATGCGAGGACTTGTCTGCGGTAGCCATCCTTGGTGGGGAGAAGGGAGATGATCTCCCCAAGGATGTCACCCGGGAGATCGCTGATGTGGTCCGCCAGAGATTCTACTAGTTCCTTAGGTCGAGGGGGCGCTTCTGGCCACACAGCCGGGTCTAAGATCTACCTTCGGCAACGGCGCTGGTCAGAGCCTCATCTGCGTACATAACAATCTGAAATAAAAAAATGGCATAACATGTAGGAAATTCGAAATCAATTCTCAAGATCAGGAAAAAAGGCACAAACTTATATGTAGGACATTCAAAATCAATTCTTAAGATCTGGCCATGAATTATTAGCACATAAGCTAACCCTAGTCAGATTATTAGCAAAAATCATTTATACAGAACAAACAATTAATCACTAACTCTATACAAATAACATTCAAACAATTAATACACTACGTGCATCTAACGGATCTTAATTACTCTGATTTCATGGACTAAGAGAACATAACCATAGATTTGTATTCCAGAAAAATTATAGAGGGGCGGGGTGGGGGATTAACTAGAGAAACACATGATATGTTTTCCGCACAAATGGGTATACAGATGACTAGCCGGTTTTCCGTCGGAGTCGTAGTCGTTGCCGGAGTTACTGTTGACCTCCGGCTCCAGCTAGGGGGCCACGACGGCACCAACGAAGTCAAGGTCGTGCTGCTGCCCGCGTGAACCCTCATCTGCGGCGACAGAAACCTCTGTGGCCAGCTTCACGCATCGAGCGGGTGCTTCACCAGCCCTGGCGTCGCCATTCCCTCCGTTGGTGAGCTTCGGCGGCATCATCACACACTCCAGAGTCCAGACGTTGGTGACCACTGTGGACCAGGGGTGCGGCCGCCTATTATGGACAGCTGCTCGGGCGTGCAATTAATACGGACCAGTGGGAGCGAGGCAGGCTGCGGTCAAAAGTTGTCTCGCCTCCAGGTGAGCCTGCGCGGCGGACTTCTGCCATTCCTACCATGATTTCACACAGCTACTCGCATGCCTCCCCTTCAATACGCACACCTGCACGCACGCCTCCCAGTACGCCTATGCGGCGGACTGCTCACATGCGTCCCGTCAACTCACGGCTGCTCGCACAACACATGGGGAGTGTGGCAGCACGTATATTTTTTGGTTTACTTTCTGCCGCTTTACTGCTTAACTGAACCATTTGCATTGAAGAGATGCACAAATCCTGCGTTGAACAACTCGCATGCTTCCTAGTGAACCTGCCCACTGGACGAGTTTTGGATTTACTAGAATTTAAAAACCAGGTATCTCAACATTTTGCGGGCAATCAACAGTGCCCTGGTGTTTGAAATTCATTCCCATTTCTTGCGTGGCACCTAATTAAGCATGCACCCAAGGACACATATTTGATTTTTCAACCAATTTATATGCACTGGAGCATGTGCACGTATTTCAAATTTGAATTATGCACACAAAATGCCTAGAGAACCCAGTTAATGTATAAAATGTCCAAACGAGCCCCGAAAATTTCCAAAACTTAACACAACACTCATGTTGTTATATGTTGACACTAGAAATGTTTTGAAAGAAATAAGAGGCAACATATATCCTTTCTTCCCCAAAGGTTGCACGATCCCTATAGAAACCACCAGGCTTGTTGTGAGAAGCTCTGGTTTGTGAGAAATTTATATCGAAACCTGCCCCAAATGGGACAAAACTTTTACCATGACATGTTGTTGTTGCTCCATGATACCATGCCAAGTTTCACGAATTTCAGACGAATTTTGGATTTACTAGAATTTAAAAACCAGGTATCGCAACATTTTGCCGGCAATCGACAGTGCCCTGGTGTTTGAAATTCATTCCCATTTCTTGGATGGGACCTAAGCATGCACCCAAGGACACACCTTTGATTTTCAACCAATTTATATGCACTGGAGCATGTGCGTGTATTTCAAAATGGAATTATGCACATAAAATGCCTAGAAAACCCAATTAATGTAGAAAAATGTTCAAACGAACCCCGAAAAATTCCAAAACTTACCACAACACTCTTGTTGTATGTTGACACTAGAAAATTTTGGAAAGAAATAAGAGGCAACGGATATCATTTCGTCCCCAAAGGTGGCACATTCCCTACCGAAACCACCAGACTTGTTGTGAGAAGCTCTGGTTTGTGAGAAGCTTATACCCAAACCTGCCCCAAATGGGACAAAATTTTTACCACGACATTTGATGCCGCTCCATGATACCATGCCAAGTTTCATGAATTTCAGACGAGTTTTGGATTTACTAGAATTTAAAAACCAGGTGTCTCAATGTTTTGCTGGCAATCAACAGTGCCCTCATGTTTGAAATTCATTCCCATTTCTTTGACGGGACCTAAGCATGCACCCAAGGACACATATTTGATTTTTCAACCAATTTATATGCATTGGAGCATGTCCATGTATTTCAAATTTGAATTATGCACATAGAATGCCTAGAAAACCCAGTTAATGTATACAAATGTCCAAACAAACCCCAAAAATTCCAAAACTTAACACACCACTCTTGTTTTTCTATGTTGACACTGGAAAATTTTTGAGAGCAATAAGAGGCAATAGATATCATTCATCCCCAAAGGTGCCGTGGTGTTCGAAATTCATCCCTGTTTCATGCATGGGACATAAGAATAAACCCATGGACGTAAGCAGATAAAAGGTCTAGCAATTCAAACACCGTCCATTACCGTTGTGACACCATTATGTAATTCAAATCGTGATGGAAAATCAAGTAGATCCCGCACAATTTATTATCACCAACCGTGTGAGATGTAGTACAAAATATCCTGGAGCACCGTTGGTGTATATTATGCCTATGGCTTACGCGAGAAGGTGCGTCGGCTATAGTCCACACTATTACTGCCTCGTAATCTTGAAAATATCTCCCACCTGGAAGGTTTTAATGTTTGATAGCACACAATTTGTATGTGCAGACCGTGTGCGATGTCTGATACTCCTGCCCTGCTTTAGTCCCTTGATTCAAATTTTCAGTAGCCTTGACATTTTACTCCCGCCTCTGCAAACCTCCCAATCTCAAAAATATCTGCTCGCCCTTGATCCAAATTTTCAGCACCCCCACCTTGTTACTCCCAGCTAGTAAAATTTTTAGTTGCCGTAGTATTTCCTCAAACACAACCTTGCCCCCCTCCACACACACCACACACTCCCCAAAACCTCCACTCACACAGACACACACCACCCCCAAAAGTATTGGTAGGTCGCCGCCATCGCCAGCGCCTCCATCCACAACCTCTACCTGTGTGCTGGGAGCTCGAGGAGCGAATGGCCAAAAAGAGGTTTATCGAGGCCTTTTCGCCCGACGTCGGTGAGGTGGCCGCCGAGGTGTCCTTGTCGTCTTCTACGGGATTGATCCGCCGTTGCCGGTCCCCCGATCCGCCCGCAGCCACGCCCCTATGCTGGTTCGAGGACTTCCGCGTCCTCCCTCGGACCCGGCAGCCGACGAGGTCCTACCTCATGGTCCGGTAGTGGCGGTGGCGGACATGGGACGTGGGTAGCTTCCACACGTCCGAGCTTGCGGCCATGGAGTGCCACCGCTGGCAGGTCCGCTACCACGGCGCGACGGCTAGGCTCAATTTCCCCTTCGGCACACGTCCGGTCGACCTCGTTTCGCCAGAGCCAGGGGTGGTGAGCTCGGCTATGGCACAGGAGGACCGCGAGGCGTGGGAGAGCCTCAAGGCCGAGGCCGTCGACGAGGCCTACATGCAAGCGCTCCACCGGTAGCACCCGGAGCTCATGGAGGCAGAGCGGTGATCTTTGCCGGCACGGAGGGCGGCAAGGTTATCGCAGTTTCCTCCGATGACGAGGTCGAAGGAGGTGAGGACGGCTGCATGGAGGGCGGCGAGGTTATCGTGCTCTCCTCTGATGGCGAGGTCGAAGGCGGCGGCGACGACGGTGCGGAGGGCGTCGAGGCGGGCCCCGAGGACGATGAGATCGACGTCGACGAGTGGAGGAGTGACTTCCCAAACGACCCCGATGATGGCACGGGCCCGGACCCGGCTCGTGGCACACCATACATGACGAGCAAGGATTGGCTCGACCTCTACTTCGACCGAAAGTAGTTTAGCTTAGTTTAAATTTATGTTTTATGTTCAGTTATGCAAAACTATCTATGTTTATGTTTGAATGCATGCTAGTTTCAGTTGAACCTGGTTTGAACTTGATCAAATTGAAGTTGACAACCTTAAGTTTAGGGGATCAACTAGAAAAGGCCAAAAATTGTTGGAGTATATATATATCCACTAAGGGTTTGAGTCCTTTAACTTTTTAAGGATCGGTCAGAGATAGCCTTATGACTTGTTTATTTCAGTTCTTCACAATGTGATGCTCTATATGTGCAACTATTTGCCATGCAGTTCACTTTCATCAATAACAATTTCAACAATACCACTATGAATTATGATATTTGGTTGTTGTTAAGGATATTGCAGTTAACATGTCTTTTCATTTTTTTAACAAGAACTAGTGTACTTTAGACCTGCACAATAGCAGTTTGAATGACTATTTGCTTGTTTTTAAATGTTATGCCTAATGCAGTTAACACACATTTCCACTCTTGTTTTACTTAACTAGCGTGCTTAAGCCTGCACACGGAAGATATGATTTGTAGATTGTGTTGTCCACCATGGATATATTTGGTTGATGTTTAGCCTGTTGTGCTTAACATGCCTTTATATGTACTCATATAGGACAATATTGAGAACAATGTTGTTTTCCATCAAGGTTAGTTTCATCGCATTTCTTATATGTGCGCACTGTTCAGGATATCGGTAGCTGGTACCATATAGCCTGGGGCTGATAAGGGATTAATCGTCGAATCAGATATTTCACTGAATATATTTGTAACCTATTTATCAGTAGGTTAACTAGGGCCATATTTAATATATCTGATGCTACATAGCAACATGCATTGTACTGAATGACTAAATATGCAATCTCAGGCTACATAGCAACAAGGAAGAGTGTTACCTTAATGTTCTGATGATGTCCAGATATACATGTAATAAAATCTTATATAATGGGATGGAGGGAGTGTTGTACTACATCATTTTTCAATTGTTGTTTAGCTTCTAATATCAACCTGGTGCTTTTAGGTACATATATCATTGCCAAAGATCCACACTTCGACCCTTTCTGCGTATGGGGAAATGAGATATTCATGAACTAGCATCAAGTGAGGAAACAGATAAAGGTTGTTATTAAAATGGGTCAAAAGATGTCAATCGAACTATTTGTTTACACTTTATGCAAGACAATAGTGAACTGCAGGATGGTAAGTAAGAACCTTGTAGCCATCTTTTAACTGCCCGTAATGAGTTGTGTTAGACGACAATGTCTAAATCTTTTTTCTTTTGCAGTGGATCCTGAAGCAGTTTACTCAAGATTACCTCTCAAACTACATGATTGGCAGCCGACCATCACCAGGGGTTAGACTAGAGTCCTGTATGCCTTCTGCATCCAGGAGAGCATAATAGGGCTATTCCGCTTCACCTTCTTCAGCAACCGGAATGTCTGTCGCCTATTTCTTTACCATCTTTAATAGTACAAGTATAGAACCCTGGTTCATCATTCTTTATTTGGTGCTTTTGTAATTCTTAAACATATGTACCCGTGAATCGAATAATACATTGGTTGTTCGAACCTGATGGATATGAATAAAGCTATAGCCTACTTTCAAGTTTAAATTAGGTACAATTTTAAATAGCAGCAATTAAATTAGGGCAAAATTACGGTGTGCAGGTAATTACGGCACACACGTTTAGTAAAGCACAGTATGTGCGATATACATCATAATCTGACACGGTTCAAGGAGAGGAAATGTGTGTAACAATGCACACAGTTGCCGTTTGCAAAGCGTGTGTGATGTTAGACAGTATCACATATGGTGCGGGAAAACTAAATGTGTGTAATTGTCTACCTATCATACACAATTAATAACCATGAACTGTTTGTGATGCGCCAGGCATCGTAAAACTCCCATGCCTGGAATCTGCCTGGAAAGCTCCCATGCCTAGAATCTGCCTGGTTTTAGGTAAAACCACAAAACTCCTACTGTGATGGCAATGCGAGCACAAACGAGTAGTACTGTATGCATCAAGGCTCCCTATCCACAAAACTCCTACTACTACTCCTAATGTTGGGGATGAAGCGTTTGGGATATTCGAGATATCAGAAATGTTTATATAGTACTGTATGCATCAAGGCTCCCTATCCCCGTCGGTTTCTGGGTCGTGTGGGAAGGACCCCCTATCACCGTCACTCACTAGGTGACGGTTCCAAATGCCGTCACGGAAAGGGGTTAAAAACCGTTTGCATAGCACCGACGCGTACCAGTGACTACATCATAATCATTTTAACACAATGTTGATATCCAAGATAAATCATTACCCACTCCTAGCTACTTATGCATGACATGAGAAAATATAATCTCTAATTGTCATTGCAAACATTTTTAATCATAAAGGGCTGAATCATGGATACTAGGTTAAGCGTATTTACACAAACAGAACAAGTCGAGTTCATACCCATTTCTCTCTGCCACGGCTAGTTCATCGAATAACGTCATTATAACCTTTCACTTGCACGACCGAACGATATGAAAATAATAATAGTGCAAGAGTGTCGTGGACTAAGCTAGAATCTGCAAAACATTTTATTCAACAGGAGAAGACAAGGTAAAGTGGGCTCTTTATTAGATCAACAGTTATTCATATGAGAGCGACTCAACATTTTCATCGTGGTCTTCTCCTTGATAAGACTCGAGTAAACAAAAAAGAAATTCAGAGAAACACACTGAAATATATTTGGAGTTTTTGGTTTTGTTGAACAAGCAAATAAAAGGGAAAAGCAAAAACTAGAAAAAATATTTACACGGGAAAGCTCCCAACAAGCAAAAGAAGAACAAGGAAATATTTTTGGGTTTTCTTTTTAATATTACAACTAAGCATGCATAGAAAGTAAAATAACTACAACTAATTGTTTTTGGTTTTTCTCAAGTTTTCAAACACACAAGAAGAAAGCGAGAAAATAAAATTAAGCATGGATGATACAATGAAAAAGTGTGAACACCGACAAATGAAATAACTGAACATGAATGTAATGTCGGTGAGAATCACGTACTCCCCAATCTTAGGCTTTTGGCCTAACTTGGTAATCAATCAGAAGCCTGGGTAGTAGTCCGGGTACTTAGGAGCGGGCATCCACTAATACCACAGCTGAGGCTCTTCCTCCTCCTCTGCAGCCTGATCGTTCTGGTAGGTGATGATGTCCGCAGGCATAATCCTATATCCGCCCCTAGCAACAGGATCAAATAGAGCAGGAGAAGGCAATGGAACAATATCACGAGTGTTAACGCTGAAAACCAGGTTATATGGACTAGGGGTGTCAACAGAATTGTTATCAGTGAAGTGGTGTTGATCCATGGCTGTGCGGTCTTCGTAAACCTTGGCCAGAGGGTAATCATGAAGGCGTATATCAACCTCGAAGTGAGCCACCAAACGAGTAGCGAAAATCCCACCATGTATTTTACCCTTAGACTTATTAATGTGAAGGCGACGTGCCACAATAGCTCCCAAGCTATAAGTGTTGTCGCTCTCTAATGCACGGCACAAAACACCAAGGTCTGGTGAGCTGAGCGCACCCACCTTCTCTCTAGCAAGCAAGCATTTTGCAATGAAAAGAGCAAAGTAATGAACAACAGGAAAATGCAAGCCAGCGGCAGTGATAGCTGACACACCTCTCTTATCTCCCACGGTCAACGTACGATAAAAGGCCTCAAACTCTGTCGGCCCAGGCTCAGCTAAGCTCCCATTAGAAGGGATCATGCATATGTTACAAAATTCAGTAAGTGCTATCTGATGGGTTTCAGCATATAAATCAAACCGCACCTCAGGAGGATTATTCCTAGGAAGGAAAGTAAAACTTTGAAAAAAAATATGTTTGAGATGATATTGTTCGCATTCAGCTGCGATGAAGTCTGTGAGGACGACATTAGCAGAATATTGTGTGAACTCCTGAAGGATTCCAGCCTCTTCCATGAACTAGGTGTGCGGCCATTCGCACGGCCGTACCTCCGCCAACCTCCAAGGATGGAGATCACTGTCAGACGACTCCCCAATAACACCTTTGGAGTTCTTCTTAGAAGCAAACTTCCTAAAGATATTCATCTTTTTCCTATGAATGAAAATTCTGAAAGGTTTAGTCCGTAAAACAAAACTTCACAAAATTGATAGCAACTACTCATAGGGATACATAGAGGCCATAGCAAGCGTTCAAACTACTTAGAACTCTAAGAATTCAACATGCAAGCTCATCTATGGCAGCACCAAGAGTAGCTAATTACTCAGAGTATAAACCACTAAAAACTAATTGGACAAACGGTGGAGTTACATACCAAGCAACAATCCCCTGAAATAGTTTCGGAAACGGAGCTTCGAGCAAAGAGATCGAAATCCGTGGGTTTGAGGGCAAGAACATAAGAGAGAGAGCAATGGTGAATTTTTTCTGGAGGTAAGTGATGATGTGGTGTGAAGGGATAAGTGAGGGGGGCCACGTGGGGACCACAACCCACCCGGGCGTGCCTGGGGGTTGGTAACCCACAAGTATAGGGGATCGCACCAGTTTTCGAGGGTTGAGTATTCAACCCAAATTTATTGATTCGACACAAGGGGAGCCAAAGAATATTCTCAAGTATTATCACCTGAGTTGTCAATTCAACCACACCTGGAAAACTTAATATTTGCAGCAAAGTATTTAGTAGCAAAGTAATATGATAGTAGCGGTAACGATAGCAAAAGTAATAGTATTGGTTTTATAGTGATTGTAACAGTAACAACGGAAAAGTAAATAAGCGAAGATCAATATGTGAAAAGCTCGTAGGGAATGGATTAGTGATGGATAATTATGTCGTATGTGATTCCTCATTCAATAGTTATAACATAGGGTGACACAGAACTAGCTCCAGTTCATCAATGTAATGTAGACATGTATTCTGAATATAGTCATACGTGCTTATGGAAAAGAACTTGCATGACATCTTTTTTCCTACCCTCGCATGACAGCCGGGTCCTATTGGTAACTAAGGGATATTAAGGCCTCCTTTTAATAGAGTACCGGACCAAAGCATTAACATTTAGTGAATACATGAACTCCTGAAACTACGGTCATCACCTGTAAGTATCACGATTATTGTCACTTCGGGGTTAACGGATCATAACACATAATAGGTGTCTACAGACTTGCAAGATAGGATCAAGAACTCATATATATTCATGAAAACATAATAGGTTCAGATCTGAAATCATGGAACTCGGGCCCTAGTGACAAGAATTAAGCATAGCAAAGTCATAGCAACATCAATGTCACAGCATAATGGTTACTAGGGATCAAACCCTAAGAAAACTAACTCGATTACATAATAAATCTCATCCAACCCATCACCATCCAGCAAGCCTACGATGGAATTACTCACGCACGACAGTGAGCATCATGAAATTGGTAATGGAGGAAGGTTGATGATGATGATGGCGATGGATTCCCCTCTCTGGAGCCGCGAACGGACTCCAGATCAGCCCTCCCGAGAGAGATTAGGGCTTGGCGGCGGCTCCGCATTGTAAAACGCGATGAATCCTTCTCTCTGATTTTTTTCTCCCCGAACATGAATATATGGAGTTGGAGTTGAGGTCGGTGGAGCGTCAAGGGGGCCCACGAGGCAGGGGGTGCTCCCAGGGGGGTAGGCGCGCCCCCACCCTCGTGGATAGGGTGTGGGCCGCCTGGCCTTGATTCTTTCGCCAGTATTTTTTATATATTCCAAAAATATTCTCCGTTGATTTTTAGGTCATTCCTAGAACTTTTATTTCTGCACAAAAATAACACCATGGCAATTCTGCTGAAAACAACATTAGTCCCGGTTAGTTCCATTCAAATCATGCAAGTTAGAATCCAAAACAAGGGCAAAAGTGTTTGGATAAGTAGATACGATGAAGACGTATCAGGGGTCCTGGTGCGCCCTGCCATCACCCCCTCCAATTGAAATGGCTGATAAACAAGGAAAGTAATTGAATGTACAAACATTGTAAGATGGACAGGTGCAATGGACAATAGGGAAGAAAACAGGGCATGAAATAATTCACATTTATGTTGTCTAACCAAACAGAATAGCAGGACATAATTTCACATATATGATGGCTAATTAAACATGATAGCATGACACAATTTCACATGTATGATGGCTAACTAAACATGATAGAATGACATACTTCAAAATATGATGACTATGTAAACATGATGACATGATATAACTATACGATGTGTCTATTAAAGTGGCTGGCATGCCATAAATCACAAACATGCCGTCAATTGAAACATGATGGCATGATATAATTCACAGATAGAATGGCATAATTCAAGATATGATGACTATGTAAACAGGATGAGATGATATAACTATATTATGTGTTTAGAAAATGGGTTGTGAGGGAGTCCTGGTGTCGGTGGGAACGACACCTATGGGATCACAAGAATCCCTACTATGGTTAGCGGGGCGCGGGGTCGTGAGAAGAACGGATCAAACAGATAGCACATGGTTCGTTTATCCAGGTTCGGGCCGCGAGGATGCATAAAACCCTACTCCTGCTTTGGTGGATTGTATATCTGTGTTCTTGAGCTAGCTATGGGGCGTGCGGAGCTCCAAAAAGCCGAATCCTTCCTCTGGTCGCCTCGGGCCTCCTTTTATAGAAAAAAGGGGTTGCCACAGTGGCACACAGGAGGTGGAAAGGGTACAATGCTACGAGGTTATCCCTCGCATCACATGACAAGGCGCCTTTAATGCGTCTTGCTTAGGTGTCCTTGCTTTATCGGGGACGGGGGAGAAACCTTTCTCGTCCGTCGCCGCTCCTTCTTGTGTTGACACGCGCCCTATCCAGCGACGCCTACGATGCCACGTAGGTAGGCAGGTAACTGAGGTGGCGCAGTGGTGTGTCTTCATGAAGGTCTGCATGCCGCCATGCAGGTTCCTGCCCAGCTGGTTGGGTCGGTAGCTGCATGCATGCGGTGGTGGAGGTTTAGTCGGCGTGGGCCTGTTGGTGGCCCTGCGGGTGTCCTCGGTAAGGGCCTTGCCAGGGCCCCGGCAAGGGTCTTGCCGAGGCGCCTGCTGTCAACCCCGGCAAGGCGCTTGCCGGGGGCCTTCTGGTCTTCATTGGCTGGGATCTCGCCAAGGGTTGTCATCTCCTTAGTGCGTATCTAATCTTGAATGTCTTCACAAAGATCTGCATGCCGCCACGGGGATGTCTCCCGAATCCTTTCCCTTTGGGGGCAGTGGACTCAAGGGTTATTTGCTCAGTAGGCGCGGGATGAGTCACCGCGGGAAGGGTCTTGCCAGGGCTGCTAGAATTGTCTCCCGACAAGGATCTTGCCGGGGGAGTCCGCTTCGTCCCCTTTGCTCTTCGTGGTCTCGGCCTTGGCGTCGTTCTAGTTCTCTTGAGCTTCGGTCTTACCCTGGCTCACCTCCCTTGCCTTGCTTGGTGTGGTGGTATCGACGGCTCAGACTGCCCGTGCATAGTTATTGGGGTACAAAAAGTGTACCCCTCTTTTTGTACACTACTGCAGTCGGCTGCTGCAACTGCTTGTTGGTAGAGTTGGTCAGTGCAAATTAGCACATCCTTCTTGTTTGATGGGACGGTGATGATCGTCACAGGCACCGGCATCTTCAGGGTGTTGTAGGCGTAATGTGACGCCGCCATGAACTTGGCCAGCGCTGGGCGGCCAAGGATCCCGTTGTAAGGCACGGGGATCTTGGCAACGTCGAACACAATCCTTTCTGTCCTGTAGTTCAGATCACTCCCAAAAGTCACGGGCAACGTGACCTTTCCCTTTGGTTGACTTCTTGCCGGGTTGACCCCCTGAAATGTGCCCGTCTCTTTGAGGTCTTCATCAGGAATCTGCAATTTCTCGATCACGGCAGGCGAGATTAAGTTCAGACCGGCCCCTCCATCGACTAGCATCTTTGTCACCTTGAGGTTGCGTATTGTTGGTGAAACCAACAGTGGCAAGCACCCGACTGCAGTAGTGCAATCAGGGTGATCCTTAGTGTCAAAAATGATAGGTGTGCTGGACCACTTCAGCGGCCTTTGGGCATCAAACGATGGTTCCACCGCTGTAATCTCATGCGCCCACTGTTTAAGCTGGCGGTGAGAGGTATGCAGCGAGGCGCCGCCATCGACGCACATGGCCTCTGTAGCTTTCTAAAATTCTTGGTCACTAGACTCATCGTCCTCTTCGTGATCATCGTCTTCTGGCTTTTTGTCACGGCCCCGGGCGGGCCTCTCCCGCTGTTTATCTTTGCGGCGATAGCCCGCCTGGCCGTCACACTTCTTGCTGGACACCTCAGCACCGTCCTGGCCTTTCTCCTTGTCCCGCCTCTCATATTCAGCCCTCTACTTCTCAGCAAGGAGCTCAACCTGTCGGCAGTTCTGGAGATCATGGCCTTTGGTGTAGTGGATCTTGCAGTATTGCTTGTCGGAGTTTCCCGGCGTCTCGGCAGCCGCCAAGGCCCGACAGGCGACACATCCGGCAATTTCCTTGCCAGGGTCATCTGCCTTGGTTTTCTTGGCGGAGCCGGCGTCGTCAGATCCCTCGACGGCAAGCACAGCTTTTCCTTTGCGCTTCCTGTTGCAGCGCCGACCTTTCTTCGCCGGGGTGGCAGTATCCTCATCTGAGGAGTCGGTTTCCATGCTGGCATCTTCGCCGGGGTACTTCCTTCCCTCTTCAGCTCGGGCACATTTGTTAGCAAGAACATAGAGTTCTGCCACATCTTTCACCTTGTTCATTGCCAGTTCTTCGCGCATCTTGCGGTTACGCACGTTCTGATGGAACACGCTGATGATGGCGGTAGGGTGAACATCAGGGATATTGTACTGTACCCGGCTGAACCTCTGTATATACTTGCGCAGACTCTCGCCTCCCTTCTGGGGAATGACATGCATGTCGCTTGCTTGGCCATGGGCTTGGTGACCTCCAGTAAAGGCGCCCACAAACTCATGGCACAAATCCGACCAGGAGGAAATAGAGTCTACCGGCAAGTGCATCAACCACGACATGGCGTTGGGTTTAAGAGCCAATGGAAAGTAATTCGCAAGCATCTTATCATCGCGGGCTCCGGCGGCTTGCATCGCGATGGTGTAGATGCTGAGGAACTCAGATGGGCGAGTCTTGCCGTTGTACTTTTCGTCAACGTCAGGTTTGAAGGCGCGGTGAGTGGGCCACTGGAACTGCCGCAGCTCATAGGTACAAGCCGAATAGCCTACCTCGTAAGGTAGGCCTCCAGGGCTCTCCGGGGCCGGGTGGTTCACAGCAGGCCCTGCTCGCCTGTTTGACTGGTGGCGCGCTCATCGCCAGCGCTCGATAGTGGTTCGAGCGTCTTCATGGGCTCGTTCCCGAAGAACTTGGCGCTGGTCACAGTGGGTCTGCGGGTCAGACGATGCTATGGAGATGTCGTCGCCCGCGACGTCTTGACGAGTCGGCGTCCGCATTACCGGATGGGGAAGAGGTGAATGCACCATGGTCGCGGCGCCACCGGCTTTTCCACCACTGGTCCCCGGGATTCCATCGGAGCGTTGACCCGGGGGCCCCACCGGACTTGGTTCGTCCTTGTTGGCCACCGCAACAAGGCTTCGGATAGTGGCTCTCCATTCATCAAGTTTCCCCGTAGTTGGAGGAAAGTCGAGGAGCAACTGCGCGCGCGCCAGGGCCTCTGCTGGCGTCGGTGGCAGCGAAACCTGCACGGATCGCGACGCGCTTTGACTTCTGACCATGTCAGAAGGAGCTCTATCACGACCCCGCGGTCGCATGCCGTTTTCACCAGCGCCTCGACGAGTCGGTAGGTCTTCTACGTCCTGGGAGTGGCGCTCGGGGCTCTTCCCGCGGCGACGCCCGGGATCTTCGGTGTGATTACACCGTTCGTCGTGCGCTGCCTGGGAGGAGCGCGTTGTTGGCCCCGGTGTGGGAGTCTTGGAGGCCCTTGCGTCTCCTTCGGGCGGGGCGGCGATGACCTTGGAAGGCCCCGCTCCACCCGCGAAGGGCTTGGCTCCTCCTTTGGATTTGGCGACGTGTGGCCCGTTACCAGGTGCACAAACATCGCCGCCTCCCAAAATCCGGCTGTTGGGATGGTGTTGGTGTTCGCGAGCAGCGCCCCGGGTCCTTTCTGCGACCGGTCTGCTGCTCGCCCGCGTCGGGACGGGCTGTCCGGCTTCTGACTGGCCAACCGCCACCGTCGTCTTCTTCTTGGGCGCCATGATGATGAAGAAGTGCCGAAGTAACTGCTAAAGCTGATTCTCACAACTGCGCCCCCTACCTGGCGCGCCAGAGATGTCGGTGGGAATGACACCTATGGGATCACAAGAATCCCATCTGTGGTTAGCGGGGCGCGGGGTCGTGAGAAGAGCGGATCAAACAGATAGCACACGGTTCGTTTATCCAGGTTCGGGCCGCGAGGATGCGTAAAACCCTACTCCTGCTTTGATGGATTGTATATCTGTGTTCTTGAGCTAGCTATGGGGCGTGAGGAGCTCCAAAAAGCCGAATCCTTCCTCTGGTCGCCTCGGGCCTCCTTTTATAGAAAAAAGGGGTTGCCACCGTGGCACATAGGAGGTGGAAAGGGTACAACGCTGCGAGGTTATCCCTCGCATCACATGACAAGGCGCCTTTAATGCGTCTTGCTTAGGTGTCCTTGCTTTATCGGGGACAGGGAGAAACCTGTCTTGTCCGTGGCCGCTCCTTCTTGTGTCGACACGCACCCTGGCTAGTGACGCCTGCGATGCCATGTAGGTAGGCAGGAAGCTGAGGTGGCACAGTGGTGGGTCTTCACGAAGATCTGCATGCCGCCACGCAGGTGCCTGCCTAGCTGGTTGGGTCGGCAGCTGCATGCATGCGGTGGTGGACGTTTAGTCAGCGTGGGCCTGATGGTGGCCCTGCGGGTGTCCTCGGTAAGGGCCTTGCCGGGGCCCCGATAAGGGTCTTGCCGAGGCGCCTGCTGTCATCCCCAGCAAGGCACTTGCCGGGGGCCTTATGGTCTTCCTCGACTGGGATCCCGCCAAGGGTTGTCGTCTCCTTAGTGCGTATCTGATCTTGAATGTCTTCACAAAGATCTGCATGCCGCCACGGGGATGTCTCCCGAATCCTTGCCCTTTGGGGGCAGTGGACTCAAGGGTGATTTGCTCCATAGGCGCGGGACGAGTCGTCGCGGCAAGGGTCTTGCCGGGGCTGCTAGAACTGTCTCTCGGCAAGGATCTTGCCAGGGGAGTCCGCTTCGTCCCCTTTGCTCTTCGTGGTCTTGGCCTCGGCGTCGTTCTAGTTCTCTTGAGCTTTGGTCTTACCCTGGCTCACCTCCCTTGCCTTGCTTGGTGTGGTGGTATCCGCGGCTCAGACTGCCCGTGCATAGTTATAGGGGTACAAAAATTGTACCCCTCTTTTTGTACACCGACACCTGGATTAGGGAGTCTCCGGGCAGCCGGACTATATCCTTTGGCCGAACTGTTGGACTATGAAGATACAAAATTGAAGAGTTCGTCCCGTGTCCGCATGGGACTCTCCTTGATGTGGAAGGCAAGCTTGGCAATACGGATATGTAGATCTCCTTCCTTGTAACCGACTCTGTGTAACCCTAGCCCCCTCCGGTGTCTATATAAACCGGAGGGTTTTAGTCCGTAGGACAACAATCGTACCATAGGCTAGCTTCTAGGGTTTAGCCTCTACTATCTCGTGGTAGAACAACTCTTGTAATACTCATATCATCAAGATCAATCAAGCAGGAAGTAGGGTATTACCTCCATCGAGAGGGCCCGAACCTGGGTAAACATCGTGCCCCCCGCCTCCTGTTACCATCCGCCTTAGACGCACAGTTTGGGACCCCCTACCCGAGATCCACCGATTTTGACACCGACATTGGTGCTTTCATTGAGAGTTCCACTGTGCCGTCACTGTAAAGCTTGATGGGATTATTGGTAACGATGTGGTCCAGGGTGAGGTTTCCTCCCCGGACAGATCTTCATATTCGGCGGCTTCGCACTGCGGGCCAACTCACTTGGCCATCTGGAGTAGATCGAGAGCTACGCCCCTGGCCATCAGGTCAGGTTCGGAAACTCGAACTACACTGCCGACATCCGCGGAGACTTGATCTTCGACGGATTTGAGCCTATACCACATGCGCCGCATGATCACGACGAGCATGTTTTAGCTCTGCCATCGGACAGTGTTCGGGAGATCCCACCTGCAACTACTCCGGCCTTCAATCCGGAGCAAATTGCGCCATCCAAGGATAGGTGGATAGACCCCGCCATGGAGGCCGCATTCTCAGTGGCGATAGAGCCGGATACTGACTTCACCCCTTACGAGAGCCGTGTTGCCGAACCACTGGATCCGTCTCCGACCACGGACTCCGAGCCGCCTACGTCCATGCCTATGAATCCGATTGGACGCGGATCATGGAGTTCACCTCCGCGGATATCTTTCAGCACTCACCTTTTGGCGACGTGCTAAATTCATTAAGGTCTCTCTCCTTGTCATGAGAACCTTGGCCGAACTATGTTTGGCTAGAATGGGATGCGGACAATGAAGAAATTCGCTCCCCACCCACCACCCACTTAGTAGCCACTGTCGATGATTTAACTGACATGCTCAAATTCGACTCCGAAGACATCAACGGTATGGATGATGTGGCACCCCGACTCAGGGAAAACCGGAACATCCCATATTCCAGCCAGAGATCGAGGAGAAGTCTTCTGGAATACGACACTTCTTAGATTAGAACAAACCAGCTTTCTATTATTACACAAATATGATTACAAGGTCTCCGATATTACAGTGAGTAACACCAAAACAACGACACTATGCCATGCTTAGTTGCTCTATGCAAGCAGCAAAACAACTCGAAGCAGCGGAATAACTCTAGCAGCAGAAAAACTATTGGTAGCAGAACAACGACGATGGTGGTGAACTCCACTCTGCAGGGACTCTGGCTAGAACGCTTATCCTAGCTCGCGAACACAGGAACAACACCAAACAAGCAAGCAATCCAGGCACAATCTGCAAGCTGGCATGACACGCCAGGTCAGTACATTGAATGTACTTGCAAGCTCACAATTAACCAGAAGCATTCAAGACAAACAACAGCATGGCAATTACAGGTTAAACATGAATTAACATGAGATCCTCATAACAACATGACATGAGCAACCTAAAACATGATACAACTAGAACAATATAAGCATGGCATGAACATATAATACCAGATACCATCATGAAAATAATCATAATAGCCACTAAGAATCCAAAGGCAACATGAACATGATACAACTAGAACAATATAAGCATGGCATGAACATATAAATCTGACGATACTAGCATGCAACATGATGACACTATATGCACCAATTATTCTGCTCAGGTTATCTCGTAACTATCACATGCATCACTTACAATCCTCGGACATCACACGATCATCTCAGGATCAAATCAAGCTTGGTATAAACAATACTGTAGTAATCATTAAATGACCACAAGGAGCTTGATCTTTACCCATGATTCTCGCACAACATCACGAATATCCAACAACTCAGTATCCTCGATACTATGGTGATCATTCCGGCGATCACAACCATGACAAACACTTGGTATCAAACCGTTATCCTTCCGGCGATCACAACCATGACCAACACTTGGTCTCCAACTGTGATCCTTCTGGCGATCACAACCAACTTATATTATCGTTGAACCGAGGTTGTCATTAATCAAGTTATTATTAATACTGTTGACACGAACTGGGCCCTTATCCTCGGGCGCGGCTATCGATAGATTTATTATACACTCTACAGAGGTATCACACTGTACCGACACCACGGAACACATGGCCTCGCACTCCCATTCGGGTGGACCAACGGCGTTCCGACAAAACCGATCTATTGTCATGACACTCTCTCGGCCACTCCGACCCACTCCCAACTAGGCTTGTCCTGGGTGGCCCCGTGTCTACCAAAGACACCCCGACCACCGTCATGGTCAAAACTCCCTCACGGGGACCGGATCCATAAAAATGAAAATAACGGGCACACAAGGTTATGCCCGCCTACCTGATCAGGGTAAGCACGCCCATAACCTTCCCTCGTGGGAGGCACCGGTGAGATGCACGACAATAGACCCAGTTAGGACCTTACCCATACGGTAAGCATGGTTGCACTGGTCAGTTTCGATCTAGCAGCACCATGACTCAGCCAACAGTTGTTGAAGTTTAATTGTATCCGGTTAAACTTGAATGCAATATGTTGAGCCATGATAAAATAACATGATGCAATGACAATGCATAAGCATATCAACATAAGCAGGGATGCAACATAACTGTCCATCATATCAACTATGAAATAATCTCCAACTGAACATGGCATAATGACGAGCATAAATATTACAAGTGCAACACTACTCATAGTATAACATAACATGACCACTAGCATCGACCATAAATAACATGTAAGAACTTATCAATAACATCATCGAGTAACACTTAACCAACGAACAACAATGGAACAATGCCTATTAATAGTACTCGGTAACCGACGTTAGTCATGCACCGAAGAGCATGACCAACCCAACATGTACTACTATCAAGCATGGCAATATGAAAGTAATACTAGCAACTAGCAGGGCATGATAACCAGGTGCATAACAACATAGCAAACAAGTAAGCACAATCCCAGAAGCATTTCCGAAACAACGATAGCCATATTTTAAACAAGCAATCATTTAATAAATATTCAAGTTGAAAACCATGGCTATTGCATGACTATCATCCAAGTGGGTATTCTGGCTTGCCTGGGGGTGAAGAATGCACCAGGAAGAAGTGCGGTGAAGCCACGGAAAGATTTGCCGGAAACAATTCTCTCTCGAAGGGGCTGTTTACGTGCAAGGGGAAAAAGGTCATTTTCACAGTGTCAAACCATAGTGAAACTGAACCCAACAGAACGGGCTCGACGAAACCAAGACGTGGAATTTGGAATCACCTGATTTGGTGTTGGGAGTAAAAAGATATGATAGTTTCTCTGCCAGGGGCCTATCTGTAATAAAATCATCACAAACAGGTCCTCAGCTGGAAAAACAGAAAGCGCCTTCTCAGGAAATACATTTTCCAGAACAGAAGGCGTATTTCTCCCCGAAGAAGAAACATAATGCGCTTTCGGTTAGCGAAGGCGTACTCCAGGGAGTACGTCTCCACTTATCCAACGTGGCACTGGGGGCCCGTGGCGCTGTGTGGCGGATGAGTGGGGCCCGCTTTATCCTCTCCCTCTCTCCTCTCGCCTGGCTCCTTCTCCTTCCTCCCTGACATGCACACAGAGCAGAGGAAGGGCGAGGCAGCAGCGAGGCCAGCGCCGGCCCGGCCAACTCCGGCCACCCCTGACCGGAGTGAAGGCACCAGCGGGCGCGGGCGGAGCGCTGCTCCCGGCTAGAGCAGCTGCAGCGCCGGAAGAGGACTGAGTCCACGGCGACGGGAGGAGGCCGAGACGGGGCGGTGGCGAACTCCGAGGAGACGCGTCCAGAAAGGCTCCGGCGAGAAACTAAG
>NC_057809.1:356639250-356677979 GCF_018294505.1 Triticum aestivum
GGCTCTGGTGGCCGCGAATTTCGGATGAGGAGGCCCGCGGCCATGGAGGCAATGGTGGAGCAGGAGAGCTCCATAGGCTCGGGCGGATGGATGGGGAGGTTGCTGGGAGTGAGGGGGGGCTGGTGGTGAGGTCGAGAGGCCTCGGGTCGGCTTAAATAGCCGCGGGTGAGGAGGCCGAGCTGTCACCACGCGGACGCGTGTCCGGCACTGCGGACGCGTGCCCACGCGCTCGAGCTCGAGGGTAGGAGACGAGGGAGGTGAAGTGGAGGTCTCATGGGGCAGAGGAGGCCAAGGGGGAACCAGAGGAAGAAGCCAAGCGCCATTAAAGCTCGGTCGGCACTGTGTGCTCGTGGACGCGCGGCGGCATGCGTAGGTGAGGAAGCAGACGGAGGGGGAGAGGGGTCCAGGTGATCGGCGACGACGAGAGCAAGACAATAGACATGCTCACGCGCGCTAAGACGACGAGGGGGAAGCAGACAAAGCAGAAACGGCGCCCTGTATGCGGCCACTGCGCACAGAGCGCGTGCACAGGCACGCCATTGTCGTGGTCAGCATGTGAATGACGACATTCAGTGCTCAACAGCACCCAAAATGTTGTCTAGCAGATAGTCCTTCCAAAGTAGGCTGTAACTGTGGTGGTTGATTGGTTAAAAGTGACACGGTTAAAAGGCAGTTAACACCTGAAGTTTACTGCAGTAAACTTGATTGTGTACTGCTTCTCAACAGAGACTTGATTGAGGTCAATGGAGTTGTCTGGTAGATTGAGGTAAAGAAGGACTTACATCCTGGTAATTTTGAGAAGAATCGGACCACTAATTAATATAGTTTCTTTACAACTAAGTAATCTGGTCTAGAATGAAGATCATGATGATGCTCTTAAATGGAGGAGCCACTTGAGCTGAACTTTGGCAAGGCAGGCTTATTTGGCCATATGAAGATTCTGCAAAAGGTTTCATACCAATTGGATAAACCAAAATGGTACTTTCTTCACAAACATTTCCACTGACCAGAAACTTGCAAAAATTCTAGAGGACAAATGGCTTGATGAAACATGCCCAAAATGGGTGGAGGTAAGTTATATGGGAAACAGAAGGCGTAGAAAAAATGGCAGCCATAATGGAGCAAAATTAAATATTCTTGCTTCACAAACTGAAATTTTGGACAGAATCAAAGAATTGATGGTGAGCTCACATGGAGGCATGACATGAGCTCTACTTCGGTGGAGAGTGATGATTTGGTTATATGAAGGGACATGCAAAATTGCAACTCATTTGGATATGCCTAGCTTGTACTTCCTTCACAACCACTTCCCTCAGACAGGAACTTTGGCAAACCATAATTAAATAATTACTAGGAAAATTAGGTTGCACTTTGGCATGTGGCAATGATATGGACAGGAAAAGGTGCCCAAGGAGTCTGAGGTCAATTGGGAAAAGATAAATGGCACTTGCTTCACATTCTGCCATTTTGGACAGAATAGGAAATGAATTATTTGAGCATGATGGGGAACATGACAAATGCAATATTTTGCCATATTTGAGAAATATGTGACCCAAACAATTTATGAGAATTACTTGGGAATTTTAGGAGTGATGGAAATAAAGGTTGCTTCACAACCTAGGGCAAATTGGGTTAGTCCTTTAATAGAAAAGGAATATTCCCAATAAAAAAAGAATATTGGGATTTGGGCTAGGTTGAAAATGATAGGGTCTAGGGAAGGATTTGGGAATGACAAGCCACTCTGGAAACAAAGAAGAGGGCATCTTCTTCACTTTCCAAACCACAAAGCCACGGAAAAAGAAAACTCAAGCAAAAACCTCAGAAAAACTAAAGAAAAAGAAAGGGCCAAAAATCAGGCTGTCACAAACCTTACCCCCTTAAAGAAATCTCGTCCTCGAGATTTGGTTGCTCAGGGAACAAGTATGAAAATATTGACTTAAGGAAACCGTTTCCAACTCGGGTATCCTTTTTCTTATTTTTGTTCCCACTAATTTTTTTTATCTGACTGGCCCTGGGGTGGTTTGCCTTAATATATCCATATTCTGACAAATCTTACCTTGCTTGTTCATGCTTATACAGACTCGAGTTTCATTTTAGATCTACTGACTTAACTGACTGTGATGGATTCTTACGACTTAAATATATGTCGGGCTCACAAATCCAAGAGTGATTTCCGCTGGGTGTGTCATCTGGCACTGACTATCTTTCATGAAGTGGTGATCAGATTTTCCTAGTGGACATCCAAGATCTAACTCCTTGCATTGGGTTTCTCCACTAAATGCAGGTCCTTCAGGTTCCAAATAGTGAATTGGGTCATAACCGCTTTCCTGACAGATTCTGGCTTATCGCGGAAGTTTCAGAATCATCTTAACTGGTTCCAATGTCTTGAGCATCAGATCTGTACCAAATATTTGATTGTTGCTTGTCGTGGCTAACATAAGAGTTTGACCTGTAGGAAAATATCAGCAGACTTGACTGGCGGCGGTTCTGCACCACGCGGGTGTTGCAACAATTTTCATACCCACATTACTGGCCTTGCTCCTTCATTATTGTTTTCTTGGTCTGGATCATTGGTTGAAAGAGCTGGGTCATATTGCTTCTTTGTATCACCGTAGGTACTGTCGGTGCAATTTTTCGGCAATCGTAGCCTATCCTCATCTTTCTGACAAGGTACCCCATTTAATTGCAGGTTCAACACCCCTCAAGTTCTGACTAATTCTTGCTTCTGACCAAAATGTTGCAGATCTGATTCTTGGGATTTACTGCCATATGTTGTCAATTTACAGCATACTACCTTGTACCAATGTCTTACTGAGGAAGACTGGCTGATTTGTGCTCGAAACATTCATCTAACAGCTTGCTGAAGAAGACTAGGTATCGTGCTTCAGAAGCTTACCCCCCTTAAAGACTTTGTTGGGGAAAGACTCAGTACCTTATGCCGGAAGCTTTTCTGGTTGCCTACTTAAGGAGACAGAGTACCTTGTGCAGGAAATCATCCATGTATCGTACTGAGGAAGATAGATGAATCTTGCCTTGGAAGCTTTTCAGGTATCTTGCGAGGGAAAATTGGGTTGCTTACACCAGAAGCTTCTTATTGTGATATGCGGACCGATTTCCACATATATAACCATCTTAATTTTTTTGTTATTGATCTCTTGTATGAAACGGGGTTTTGCAAGACTATCCTCCTTTCTGAGTACATGCCATATTCTTTCTTGCTTCCAGGTACATCGGGTTCCAAAATCATCCTCGACGAAAAATTAAACTTGTATCTGCGCCATACCTTCGATAATATTCTGTCAACCTTGCACACAATTTATCTTCTTGTTGATTTGATCATTTGTTCTATGAGGAGTGCACACTGAGGGAGACTTGACACTCAGTAACATGATCAGATATTCCCCAATCTAAATGCAGTCGGCTGAGAATTCCATATTGTGGTGAGGAGTGCACGTTAATGCAAACTTTATACTGACATTCCATCCAGGATTTCTTTTGTATTCAGACGAGCTATTTCCAATTTCACTGCAGTTTGCTGACAATTCCATTCTGTTTAGCTGAGTTTCCAAATATATGCATTTCTTGCTGACTTCGGGTCTGGTGTTGGCCGATGAGCAACTTTAATAGGGGAAAAATTTGTAACGCCAAAGGCCCAAAGAAAGAAACAAAAGAACGACTAAAACAAAAGCACACACACATACTACTAATATAATTAATCAAACAATCATCACATATTACTACTACTCACACAATAATATGCATGCACACCTAAGCACACAAATCTCGTAGAAACTCTGGTATTATGGTCTAATATGTGTGGCGGTGTGCATGAAAATGATGTCCATGTGTGGAAGGAGTTGGCATAACCGAAGCTACACCAAGCACTGGCTGAATAGTGGCTGGATCTGGATGGATACACAGGTGAGAACGGACTTGACGATCAAGTAGTGAGACACAAAAGTCATGCCACCTCTTCATCAAGCGTACGAAGGGAATCGTACCCGTCCAAAGAATGACATGGCAAGATAATAGTGGAAGACTGGGTTTATTGGTATTGCCCTTTTTTGATAACCAAGATCAGTAAGGGTTGCCAAGGGAACGAGATGGAGGGCATCGATGATGATATGGTCGCATCACACCGAGGAGCAGGCATGCTAAGAAAGATGGTGCAGGCGGTGGACCGAAAACGATGCCACCTACACTCACAAGATTAACCGTTAGCGACAATATAACAATCTATATGCATGCTATGCATCAAACAAATGCAACAATCAATTGCAACAAACCAACAGGGGTCTATACTACCGCTTTCTAACGTTCACGCGGGCTAGGGCATCCTACAGCCAGACCTGCTCTGATACCAAGCGCTGTGGCACCCTGGCTCAGAGAAAACCGGAACGCCCCATATTCCAGCCCAGAGATCAAGGAGAAGTCTTCTAGAATACGACACTACTTAGCATAGAACAAACCAGCTTTCTATTATTATACGAATATGATTACAAGGTCTCCGATATTATAATGAATAACACTGGCACGGCGACACTACGCCATCCGCAGTTGCTCTATGCAAGCAACAGAACAACTCGAAGCAGCGGAATAACTCTAGCAGCAGAAAAACTATTGGCAGCGAAACAACGACGACGGCGGTGAACTCCACTCCGCAGGGACTCTGGCTGGAACGCTTATCCTAGCTCGCGAACACAGGAACAATGATACATCTCCAACGTATCTATAATTTTTGATTGCTCCATGCTATATTATCTACTGTTTTGGACTATATTGGGCTTTATTTTCCACTTTTATATTATTTTTAGGACTAACCTATTAACCGGAGGCCCACCCTAGAATTGTTGTTTTTTTGCCTATTTCAGTGTTTCGAAGAAACGGAATATCAAATGGAATAAAATCTTCGGGAACGTGATTTTCTCACCGAACGTGATCCAGGAGACTTGGACCCTGCTCCAAGGAACAAAAGAGGTAGTCACGAGGGTGGGGGGGCGCCCGCCCCCTAGGGCGTGCCCCACTACCTCGTGGCCCCTCGTTGCTCCTCCGGCGTACTTCTTCCTCCTATATATACACATGTACCCCCAAACGATCAGAACAAGAGCCAAAAACCTAATTCCACCGCCGCAACTGTCTGGACCCCGACTCGATGTCACATCGATCTAGCCCGTAACACCTCATATCACTTTGCGGCCTCACGCACGGTATCCCCACGGGTGTCGTCTTACCTTTTCCCGGGACCGTTTGCGCTTTTTGGCTCACGTATATGATAGTGTCGCTAGCATCCATATGATAAGGAGCCCGGGCTGACATGACTAGTCGTAAACCCAAAGTGGCACAGACTTACAGGGACAGGCATCCATGACCCAGCTTCGAACGTGTCGGTCATCAGCAAGTGGGTTCGGGCTGTAGCACTGGGCTAGCAGGACTCCGGTAAACCGGGCTGTAGCGGGCTAACAGGACTCCGGTACTCAAAGCGTGACATTTCCCCGAAGGGACAGACACAGGAACGAAGAAGGACACATGCCGGCCAGCCTAAGTGTTCCAGAGCAGTAGCAAGCTACCATGGCTCAGCGGTAACACTAGGAGACATTTCCCGGTAAGAGAGGCTACTAAAGATAAACAACTAGATAGTCAGATCCCACACATACCAAGCATTTCAATCATACACACAATATGCTCGATATGTGCAAATACAACGAAGCATCACAACATGACTCTACGACACAACTACTTTATTTAAGACTCAGGGAGCCATACATAACATACACAAAGGTACGGGTCTCACGACCCAACATACAAGTCATACAGTCATACAAACCAGCAGCGGAAGTACATTGTCTGAGTACAGACAATTAGTAAAATAAAAGAGGCTTGGAAAGCCTAACTATACTACGTGGTCCATCACAAGCTCAGGGTCACCACCTGGGTCTTTAGCCTACTCGTTGATGTCAACGTCTACATAGAACCCATCAGAAGGGGTTGCAGCGTCTTCTGTAAAAATGTAGATTATAGCAACATGAGTACAAAGGTACTCAGCAAGACTTACATCAGATCCTACATACATGCATAGTATCAAGAAGGGTTGGTGGAGTTATTGCAGCAAGCCAGCTTTGACTCTTGGCTAGGCTATCCTACGATACTTCAATTTGAAATGGTTTTGCGCACACGAGTCCACTACTCACCACTTCAATACACTACCGGGGATCCACCTCCGTCTTCCTACGGAAGGGCCATCCTCGGCACTCACACTTATCTTGAGGCTTTTAGTAGTTTCCATTTACTTGTCTATGAACTGTATCGGCAACCAAGTAGTCCTTTACCGCGGACGCGGCTATTCGAATAGATCATGTTAACCCTGCAGGGGTGTACTTCTTCATACACGCTCTCACCACTTACCGTCGTTTACACGACATGTACTCGGCAACCTTCAAACGGAAGCCCAACGTGGGTGTCGGCCACGACCTACCTAATCACCTAAGCCTCCAGTCCAGGTTTATCGCCTATTCAGGTTCCATCCGCAGGGAGTCCGGCCGAGGTTTCCCATACGGCCCCGAACGATGTGAACAGGGTTTCCGAGATACCTAACGGGTATTCGGTACACCCGGCCACGTACCTACCGCATCACAACCCACCCCTACGGTTAGCGCTGTCCACGGCCTCCAGTAGGCTACAAACACCAGAAACTACTTGCAACTCCTGGACGGAGAACTAGGGTGAATAAGAAGCCGAGAGGGTCCATTGGTTTCGGGCCCAATGCATGGTAGTAGCTGATTCTTAAATCACATAAACAGATCTCAGTGCTTAAGGTCGGCTTCAATGAAACAACCCACCATGTACTCCTACATGGCCTCTCATCGATACCTTTACCAATTCGTGTTCATCACACCACTCTCATTACCGGCATAATCATTTCACTCTAGCCCATCACCCTGATGAACCAGACCTGACACGACTCTAAGCATAGCAGGCGTAGCAAGGTAGGAACAACACATACATATGGCTCAAGCAACTCCTACACATGCTAGTGGGTTTCATCTAGTTACTGTGGCAATGACAGGTCATGCAGAGGAAATGGGTTCAACTACCGTAGCACACAGCAGTTTGAAACGCATTGTCTTAATGCAGTAAAAGAGAGCAGGAGCGAGAACATGGGATTGTATCGATATGATCAAATGGTTGGTTGCTTGCCTGATGGTTCGATGCACTGATACGGTTCTTCGTTAGGGTAATCACAGTACTCCTCGGGGGCAGAACCTGTCGCAAAGGACATCGATACTCAAGCATCACCAAACAATGTGCAACAATATGATGCATGCATGAAACATGGCAATATGAGTGTGTTGGGCTAATGCAACTAAAACCAGAAGGGTTTGAACAAATTTGAATCAAAGATTCAAATTTCAAACTCAAACATGGCCTCTTTAAAGTGCTTTTCCTTGTTCTGCTTGAAACATCAATTTAACCTTTTGGTCATGCATGAAAATAGTACAGATGGATAGATTGGATTTTTCTGATCATTTTTCATATATAATTTGTCCAATTTGGAGTTACAGAATAAAAGTTATGAATTTTTAAAGTTTAAATAATATTCTGGAATTTCCTGATTAAATTTAAATCCAGAAATTATAATTACTGCGCCAGCATGACGTCAGCATGATGTCAGTGGTCAACTGCTGCTGGCTGGAGTCAAACCTGACGTGTGGGGTCCACACGTCAGTGACAAGGGGGTTAAACAGGGTTAGTTTAATCCTAATTAGGGGTTAGTGGCGCTGGGGGCCCACTGTCAGTGTCAGGGGGTTAACCATTAGTGGTTAGCACTAATCCTAATTAGCTACAGGGCTGGGCCCACCTGTCAGGGACTCAGGGGGGTCCTGCCGTGGTCAAAGTGGGTCAAACCCACCGGCGACATGACGCCGGCGAGGCCCGAGACGGCGGCGCGACGCGGGATCGCGCTACAGGGCACGGGCGAGGCCGTGCTTAGGCTCGTTGGAAAGCTCTTGCTCCCGCGCGTCGAACGATGGCCGTGGCTGGGCCTGGGGTGGCCGGAATCGACGGCGGCGAGCTCGGCTGCGGCCGCCGGAGTTCGGGTGCGGTCGGGATCGGTGTTGCAGAGGGTTTGGGGAGGCGTTGGTGCGTGCTGCGTACTCCTAGTGAGGTGTGGAGCACGATAGTGTGCTCGGTTGGGTGCTACGGTGATCGTGGCCACGACGGCGACATCGCCGGCGGCGTGGAGCTCTCGGCCAAGGTGGGGCTAGGGCCTAGAGATCGAACGAGACCAGGGGAGAAGGGGGAGACGACTCGGGGGCTCACCACGGTTGCAGTGGGCGTCGAAGCGGGCTCGGAGACGCGCTGGAGACGGCGAATTCGACGGCGATGATGGTCGGAGCCCGAAGAGGGGAACGGCGACGTGGCGGCGATGCAGGGCTTCCGGGGAGCTGTGGGTCGGTGGAGAGGGAAGAGGGGGTCGAGGCGGAGCTCCTGAGCTAGTCGGGGGAGCGAGGGGTGGCCGGAGACGGCTACTGTGGCGAACGCCGGCGAGGGTGGTGTTCGGCCGTGTGAGAGAGAGAGCGAGGGAGAGAAGGGAAGAGCCGCGGGAGAGTGAGAGAGAGCAGGGGGGATCGGGACGGCCTGCGGGAGTCGTCCACGCGGCCAGGAGCTCGTCGGCAAGCAGGAGGTGGCCGCGCGGCCGTGCGCGTGCGAGCACGCAGCAGCTTCGGGGCGAGGGGAGGAAGACGACGGAGGGCTGCAGTGGTGGGCTGGGCCGCCTGCTGGCTGGGCCGGCCAGCTGGCTGGGCTGCACAGGGAGGAGCCCAGGTAAGCTTCTCCCTTTTAATTATTTTCTGTTTTCTAATTTCTGACATTTGTTTTGATTTAAATAAAATATTAAATCATTTTATTTCCTTATGCCAATTTTTGCAGGAGCTAGATATATTATTCCAGAGCTCCTTTATAAATGGCATAATATTTGGACATATATTAATATATATAATTAATATATTTCCAATGCAAATATTTATGCATTAATTCCAAATGCCCAAAATTAATACCTATGAGCTCTTAGAAATATTGGTTTGATTTTTATCTCTGTCCAATATTTTCAGAGAGCAACATGAGCATTTTCTTGGACCCTTTTGGAGAAATTTTTATTTGGGTCATTTCCAAAATGATTCTGAGGGTTTCGCAGATCCCCATTTCAAGTTTCTGATGAAAGAGTAAACATGATGCAACACTCTAATGCATGGCTAACTAGGATGTGACAACTCACCCCCACTCAAAAGAATCTCGTCCCGAGATTTGGGTTCCTCCGGGAAGAAGGCGGGATACTCGAGTCGAAGACGATCCTCCCTTTCCCAAGTTGCTTCATCCTCAGAATGGTGCGACCATTGAACTTTGAGAAACTTGATATTATGACGTCGGGTGGTACGTTCGGCCTTATCGAGGATACGAATGGGGTACTCTCGATAAGTAAGATTATCTTGAAGATCAAGCGTTTCGTGGTCCACTTCACGGATAGGATCCGAGAAGCAACGCCTGAGTTGAGAAACGTGGAAGACATCGTGGACTCTGGAGAGGTGCGGAGGTAGTTCCAACTGGTAGGCAACTTCTCCACGTTTGGCGAGAATGCGAAAAGGTCCAATGTAACGAGGAGCCAATTTGCCTTTGATACCGAAACGATGGGTTCCCTTCAGAGGGGTGACCCGAAGATAGGCCTTCTCGTCAACCTCAAAAGTCATAGCCTTATGTTTTCGGTCATATTGACTCTTTTGACGAGATTGGGCTGTTTTCAACTTTTCACGAACGATGCGAACTTGTTCTTCTGCTTCCTAAATCATGTCCGGGCCAAACAATTGTCTTTCCCCGGTCTCTGACCAGTTAAGGGGTGTTCGACACCGTCGTCCATAGAGAACTTCAAAAGGGGCTTTACCCAAGCTAGATTGATAGCTGTTGTTGTAAGCGAATTCGGCAAATGGAAGGCACTTCTCCCAGTCCATTCCGAAAGAGATAACAGAGGCTCGAAGCATGTCTTCTAGAATTTGGTTGACGCGTTCCACTTGACCACTCGACTGAGGGTGGAAGGCGGTGCTAAAGGAGAGACGAGTCCCCATAGCATTTTGGAAACTTTCCCAAAATCGAGAGGTGAAAAGACTTCCTCGATCCGAGTTAATTTCCAAAGGAACACCATGGAGGGACACTATTCGGGAGATGTATAAGTCTGCCAGCTGGCTAGCGGTTATACTCTCACGAACAGGTAAGAAATGAGCTACTTTGGAAAGACGATCGACAACGACGAAGATAGCATTATTCCCTCTCTTGGTCCTGGGAAAACCGGTAATGAAATCCATACCAATTTTATCCCATTTCCATTCAGGAATAGCTAAGGGTTGAAGGGTGCCAGCAGGCCGTTGGTGCTCTGCTTTTACACGACGACAGACGTCGCAATTTGCAATATACTGAGCAATTTCTCTCTTCATCCTAGTCCACCAGAACCTCTGGCGTAGGTCCTGATACATCTTAGTACTACCGGGATGAATGGTGAGAGGAGATTCATGAGCTTCCTTAAGGATCAATCGCCTCAGGTTGCGCACTTTGGGAACCACTAGTCGATCCCCGAAGTATACGATCCCTTGATCATTAATGGAGAAACAATTCGCAATTCCTTTCTGAATGTTCCTCTTGATGCGGGAGATTCCCGGATCTACCTTCTGTGCTTTGATAATTTGATCCGTATGGGTAGGTTTTGCCACCAAGGTGGAAAGAAAACCTTGAGGTACAATGTGAAGGTTAAGCTTCCGAAATTCCTCATGGAGAAGCGGTTGACTTTGTTGTAACATCAGGTTGTTACAATAAGATTTACGACTTAGCGCATCAGCCATGACGTTGGCTTTCCCTGGGGTGTAGGTTATTCCTAAGTCGAAGTCTGTGATCAATTCAACCCAACGTCTCTGCCTGAGATTCAAATCCGGTTGGGTGAAAATGTACTTCAGACTTTGGTGATCAGTGAATATTTCGCAACGATTACTGAGGAGGTAATGTCGCCAGGTCTTAAGTGCATAGACTACAGCTGCAAGCTCTAGATCATGAGTAGGATAATTCTCCTCATGTGGGTGCAATTGCCGTGAAGCGTAAGCAATTACGTGTCGATCTTGCATGAGAATGCAACCTAGTCCTTGTCGCGAGGCGTCGCAGTAGATAACAAAGTCCTTGGAGAAGTCTGGCGGTACCAGCACGGGAGCAGAGGTCAGGCGTCTTTTCAGTTCCTGAAAGCTGTGCTCACATTGTGGAGTCCATTCGAACTTTTTATCTTTCTTGAGGAGTTCGGTTAGAGGTTTAGCAACTTTGGAGAAGTTCTCGACAAAGCGACGACAATAGCTCGCTAAGCCTAGAAAACTCCGAACTTGCTTGACTGATTCAGGTGGAGTCCAATTAAGGACGGCTTGAACTCGCTCAGGGTTAACAGCAATACCTTTACCAGATATTACATGACCTAGATAGGTCACTTCTGACAACCAGAATTCACATTTAGAAAATTTGGCATAAAGGCGATGCTCTCGAAGTTTCTTCAACACTAGCCTTAAATGTTCGGCATGTTCTTCCTCGTTCTTGGAGTAGATGAGTATATCATCGAGATAAACTACGACGAATTTATCCAAATACTCCATGAAGATTGAGTTCATTAACCGAGAAAAGGTGGCTGGAGCGTTGGTTAAACCGAAGGACATGACGGTTTACTCGTATTGGCCATAACGAGTAACAAAAGCCGTTTTAGGAATGTCCCTGTTTCTGATTTTGATTTGATGGTAGCCCAACCTCAAATCCATCTTGGAGAAGACTGAGGATCCAGCGAGCTGATCATACAGGTCGTTGATCCTGGGAAGCGGATATTTGTTCTTGATTGTGACCAAGTTGACAGGTCGGTAATCTACAACCATCTGGTCCGTACCATCCTTCTTCTTGACGAATAGGACGGGGCAAGCCCACGGAGATGAACTAGGGCGGATGAAACCCTTGTTCAAGGATTCATCGAGTAGTTTCTTAAGCTCGGCTAGTTCTAGTGGTGCCATCTTATAAGGTCTTCTAGCAATCGGAACGGTTCCGGGGATGAGGTCGATTACGAACTCAACATCCCTGTCAGGTGGAACACCTGGCAATTCCTCTGGAAAGACATCCGGGAAGTCACGGACTACCGGAATGTCCTCAAGGTCTGGCAAAGGGCTGGCGTTAAGAGAATATAATTGTCGCTTGGCTATTCGGGTCAAGACATTGACTATCTTCCCCGAAGGATGGGTGAGTTGAACAGTCCTAGAGAAGCAATCAATTTTGGCTTGATGAGCTGACATCCAGTCCATACCCAAAATGATATTAATATCTGAAGATTTAAGGGCTATCAAAGACGCGAGAAAAACAAGTCTGTCGACTTGGATTTCATTTCCATAACTTACCCTAGAGGTCTGCCATCTAGAACCAGGGGTAGAAATTTCCATAGTGGATGGCATGTCACAGAATGCAACGTTATGTAAACGAGCATAATTTTCGGATATAAAAGAATGAGTGGCTCCTGTATCGAAAAGAACAGATGCCGGGTGGCAATTTACAAGAAGCGTACCGAGAACGACGTTGGGATCCTCTTGAGCTTCTTCGGCAGAGATACAGTTGACATGGCCACGTGGAGCGGTGACCGGTTTGGCGTGGAATATTTTCCCTGTCGGCTTGCCACGGCCAACAGCTTTAGCAGACTGGTTGGGGTTGGTCTGGGGACACTCACGCATATAGTGACCAGATTCCCCACACTTGAAACAAGTCACGGAACTGGTACGTGGAGGAGCATTATTGATTGGACCCCCATAGGGCTTGGCTGGAGCAGACTGTTGAACGGGGCGAGGCGCCTGGAAAGATGGCCTCGGTGTGAACCTGGGTGGCAGGGCGGTGTTGGGCACCCACACGCGGCGCTTCTGAGGACCAGCACCGGATGAGGAACCCATGTCACAGCCATGCTTGCGTGTTGCGTCATAGTCAGTCTGACCAGTTTCAGCACTGATGGCTTTGTTGACAAGTTTCTGAAAAGATGTGCACTCATGCACACGGAGGTCACGGCGAAGCTCAGGACTAAGTCCCTTACGGAACCTTGCTTGCTTCTTGGCGTCAGTAGAAACTTCCTCGGTTGCATATCGTGCGAGATTACCAAACTCCCTGCTATAAACATCCACAGAAAGTCGGCCTTGGGTGAAATTGCAGAATTCCTCACGTTTACGGTCCATGAGACCCTCCGTAATGTGATGTTCACGGAAAGCCTCGCTGAACTCAGCCCAAGTAGTGACATGGCCCGCTGGGCGCATAGCTCCATAATTCTCCCACCATAGACTGGCGGGGCCTTCAAGATGATATGCAGCAAAGGTGACCTTGCCAGCCTCCGCTACCAGCGTGGAACGCAGTTTGTGAGAGATACTGCGAAGCCAGTCATCAGCGTCGAGAGGCTCGACGGAGTGGTGGAACGTGGGTGGATGTAATTTGATAAAATCACTGAGTGACACCACGTTAGTCCTCTGATGGTGTGATGTGTTCTGTTCAATACGCTCCAACAAACGGTTGGTCTCCCGCTTGTTTCTCTCAGCTTCCATCATAACCTCGGCTAGTGAAGGAGGATGAGGCAGATTTGCATCCCTGACTTCACTGCCTTCGGCCTGCTCTTGAGGAGCAGGGTTAGTGCGCGTGTTGACCATCCTAGGTAAACAAGACAATGATTTAGTCAGGATGATAAAATTCCGACATAGGATACATAATGTAAGGAATAACTCGGAATGCAAGATGATCATCCGTATGACATGGTAGATACAGTAACTGCTTCTTTTATTCCATCGTCATCCACACCATACAGGGTTTAGTACAAGACCAAACAAAGTACTAATACGGTGAAAAGAGGTTTACATCTCATCGGAGGCATCCCAAGCTCCTATACATTATTTTTCTACACCTCCGGAAAAAGTACAAACTAGGTCATATCCCACGAGTCACGCGGGACGATAGAAGACACAGCTAGTGCGAACTAGTGATACTACCACTAACTCAGACCGATCCGTAGTAGTCCTCGTAGAAGTCACCTCCATAGCCTGGAAGCTCAACATGATCATCCGGAAACAGACGGTCTCGCGGAGCTTGTGGACCATAGGGGCTAGGATGAGGCCTTGGACCAACAGACGGTGGCCTGCGGGGACCGCGAGGTGGGGTGATGCCTCCTACATCACGCCAAACCATCACGTCCGGCAGAGCAGATCTCACAGGATAGAGATCGCGCATATCTGAATATCCAGCTTGCACCGCCGGTGCGAACCGAGTCAAAGTGGCCCAGTGGTCAGCACGGGTATTGAAAAGCTCTAACCTCAAGGCCCGATTTTCACGGTCCTTATCCTCGAGCATCTCAGCAGTGGTGCGAGTCCGTGAATCCTCCTGAGTGGGGTCAGCATAAATAGCCTGGAGATACCCTTGTGCTCCCGGAAGTGATCCTGGCATATACCGGAAATCAGAGTCCCGAAATAAACCAGATCTGACTCGCATAATGGTCAACATAGAGTAGGCGGCGTCCTGCACAGCCATCTCAATAGTAACCCCGAGTCCATAGGAGCAGTGAAGAGGCTCGGTGGATCCAGGATAAGATGGAAATATCCTGACAGTGCAGAGATACTGGCTTTGGTTAAAGTCTCGGAATTGCTCTTCGACCGTGTACTCGGGATACCAGCGGTATCCAGCCTCAATCATTACCCTGACCAACTTGGCAGTATGGCCGGGTACATCTAGACGTCGAGTCAGGCGAACCACTTGATTGAGGTCGCAAGTGGCCATCTGAAAGCACAATCATAATGCAAAGGCATTAGAATTTCTAGCAAAATTTCGGTAGCATAACAGCTATAAATGCTCAAAAAGGATTTTGAGACATTTGACAAAGGATTTCGTACACACTCAACATCATCATATCAAAGTTCTGAAACCATTCTAGCAACATAATGTGGTAGTAGAACTGAACTAGGCTTGTAACCAACAAACTTATAAGGTACTACTGATTAGTAACTCGTGATCCTGATAGAGAGAACAGAACCTAATTCCTTAACCCCCGGTGGAAGAATGGACTGACTCAGATCAGAAGGTCATAAGATAAAGGAGTAAAAAGAGCCTTACGTTCCAACCCACAAACAATTCCCCTACATATAACTAAAGAATTTCTAGACTCAACATCGACCAGTTTGGCTTGGAGAACCTACAGGCAGTCCGGCTCTGATACCAACGCTGTCAGGACCCCGACTCAATGTCACATCGATCTAGCCGGTAACACCTCATATCACTTTGTGGCCTCACGCACGGTATCCCCACGGGTGTCGTCTTACCTTTTCCCGGGACCGTTTGCGCCTTTTGGCTCACGTATATGATAGTGTCGCTAGCATCCATATGATAAGGAGCCCGGGCTGACATGACTAGTCGTAAACCCAAAGTGGCACAGACTTACAGGGACAGGCATCCATGACCCAGCTTCGAACGTGTCGGTCATCAGCAAGTGGGTCCGGGCTGTAGCACTGGGCTAGCAGGACTCCGGTAAACCGGGCTGTAGCGGGCTAACAGGACTCCGGTAGTCAAAGCGTGACATTTCCCCGAAGGGACAGACACAGGAACGAAGAAGGACACATGCCGGCCATCCTAAGTGTTCCAGAGCAGTAGCAAGCTACCATGGCTCAGCGGTAACACTAGGAGACATTTCCCGGTAAGAGAGGCTACTAAAGATAAACAACTAGATAGTCAGATCCCACACATACCAAGCATTTCAATCATACACACAATATGCTCGATATGTGCAAATACAACGAAGCATCACAACATGACTCTACGACACAAGTACTTTATTTAAGACTCAGGGAGCCATACATAACATACACAAAGGTACGGGTCTCACGACCCAACATACAAGTCATACAGTCATACAAACCAGCAGCGGAAGTACATTGTCTGAGTACAGACAATTAGTAAAATAAAAGAGGCTTGGAAAGCCTAACTATACTACGTGGTCCATCACAAGCTCAGGGTCACCACCTGGGTCTTTAGCCTACTCGTTGATGTGAACGTCTACATAGAACCCATCAAAAGGGGTTGCAGCGTCTTCTGTAAAAATGTAGATTATAGCAACATGAGTACAAAGGTACTCAGCAAGACTTACATCAGATCCTACATACATGCATAGTATCAAGAAGGGTTGGTGGAGTTATTGCAGCAAGCCAGCTTTGACTCTTGGCTAGGCTATCCTACGATACTTCAATTTGAAATGGTTTTGCGCACACGAGTCCACTACTCACCACTTCAATACACTACCGGGGATCCACCTCCGTCTTCCTACGGAAGGGCCATCCTCGGCACTCACACTTATCTTGAGGCTTTTAGTAGTTTCCATTTACTTGTCTATGAACTGTATCGGCAACCAAGTAGTCCTTTACCGCGGACGCGGCTATTCGAATAGATCATGTTAACCCTGCAGGGGTGTACTTCTTCATACACGCTCTCACCACTTACCGTCGTTTACACGACATGTACTCGGCAACCTTCAAACGGAAGCCCAACGTGGGTGTCGGCCACGACCTACCTAATCACCTAAGCCTCCAGTCCAGGTTTATCGCCTATTCAGGTTCCATCCGCAGGGAGTCCGGCCGAGGTTTCCCATACGGCCCCGAACGATGTGAACAGGGTTTCCGAGATACCTAACGGGTATTCGGTACACCCGGCCACGTACCTACCGCATCACAGCCCACCCCTACGGTCAGCGCTGTCCATGGCCTCCAGTAGGCTACAAACACCAGAAACTACTTGCAACTCCTGGACGGAGAACTAGGGTGAATAAGAAGCCGAGAGGGTCCATTGGTTTCGGGCCCAATGCATGGTAGTAGCTGATTCTTAAATCACATATACAGATCTCAGTGCTTAAAGTCAGCTTCAATGAAACAACCCACCATGTACTCCTACATGGCCTCTCATCGATACCTTTACCAATTCGTGTTCATCACACCACTCTCATTACCGGCATAATCATTTCACTCTAGCCCATCACCCCGATGAACCAGACCTGACACGACTCTAAGCATAGCAGGCGTAGCAAGGTAGGAACAACACATACATATGGCTCAAGCAACTCCTACACATGCTAGTGGGTTTCATCTAGTTACTGTGGCAATGACAGGTCATGCAGAGGAAATGGGTTCAACTACCGTAGCACACAGCAGTTTGAAACGCGTTGTCTTAATGCAGTAAAAGAGAGCAGGAGCGAGAACATGGGATTGTATCGATATGATCAAATGGTTGGTTGCTTGCCTGATGGTTTGATGCACTGATACGGTTCTTTGTTAGGGTAATCATGGTACTCCTCAGGGGCAGAACCTGTCGCAAAGGACATCGATACTCAAGCATCACCAAACAATGTGCAACAATATGATGCATGCATGAAACATGGCAATATGAGTGTGTTGGGCTAATGCAACTAAAACCAGAAGGGTTTGAACTAATTTGAATCAAAGATTCAAATTTCAAACTCAAACATGGCCTCTTTAAAGTGCTTTTCCTTGTTCTGCTTGAAACATCAATTTAACTTGTTTGGTCATGCATGAAAATAGTACAGATGGATAGATTGGATTTTTCTGATCATTTTTCATATATAATTTGTCCAATTTGGAGTTACAGAATAAAAGTTATGAATTTTTAAAGTTTAAATAATATTCTGGAATTTCCTGATTAAATTTAAATCCAGAAATTATAATTACTGCGCCAGCATGATGTCAGCATGACATCAGTGGTCAACTGCGGCTGGCTGGAGTCAAACCTGACGTGTGGGGTCCACACGTCAGTGACAGGGGGGTTAAAGAGGGTTAGTTTAATCCTAATTAGGGGTTAGTGGCGCTGGGGGCCCACTGTCAGTGTCAGGGGGTTAACCATTATTGGTTAGCACTAATCCTAATTAGCTACAGGGCTGGGCCCACCTGTCAGGGACTCAGGGGGGTCCTGCCGTGGTCAAAGTGGGTCAAACCCACCGGCGACATGACGCCGGCGAGGCCCGAGACGGCGGCGCGACGCGGGATCGCGCTACAGGGCACGGGCGAGGCCGTGCTTAGGCTCGTTGGAAAGCTCTTGCTCCCGCGCGTCGAACGGTGGCCGTGGCTGGGCCTGGGGTGGCCGGAATCGACGGCGGCGAGCTCGGCTGCAGCCGCCGGAGTTCGGGTGCGGTCGGGATCGGTGTTGCAGAGGGTTTGGGGAGGCGTTGGTGCGTGCTGCGTACTCCTAGTGAGGTGTGGAGCACGATAGTGTGCTCGGTTGGGTGCTACGGTGACCGTGGCCACGACGGCGACATCGCCGGCGGCGTGGAGCTCTCGGCCAAGGTGGGGCTAGGGCCTAGAGATCGAACGAGACCAGGGGAGAAGGGGGAAACGACTCGGGGGCTCACCGCGGTTGCAGTGGGCGTCGAAGCGGGCTCGGAGACGCGCTGGAGACGGCGAATTCGACGGCGATGATGGTCGGAGCCCGAAGAGGGGAACGGCGACGTGGCGGCGATGCAGGGCTTCCGGGGAGCTGTGGGTCGGTGGAGAGGGAAGAGGGGGTCGAGGCGGAGCTCCTGAGCTAGTCGGGGGAGCGAGGGGTGGCCGGAGACGGCTGCTGTGGCGAACGGCGGCGAGGGTGGTGTTCGGCCGTGTGAGAGAGAGAGCGAGGGAGAGAAGGGAAGAGCCGCGGGAGAGTGAGAGAGAGAAGGGGGGATCGGGACGGCCTGCGGGAGTCGTCCACGCGGCCAGGAGCTCGTCGGCAAGCAGGAGGTGGCCGCGCGGCCGTGCGCGTGCGAGCACGCAGCAGCTTCGGGGCGAGGGGAGGAAGACGACGGAGGGCTGCAGTGGTGGGCTGGGCCGCCTGCTGGCTGGGCCGGCCAGCTGGCTGGGCTGCACAGGGAGGAGCCCAGGTAAGCTTCTCCCTTTTAATTATTTTCTGTTTTCTAATTTCTGACATTTGTTTTGATTTAAATAAAATATTAAATCATTTTATTTCCTTATGCCAATTTTTGCAGGAGCTAGATATATTATTCCAGAGCTCCTTTATAAATGGCATAATATTTGGACATATATTAATATATATAATTAATATATTTCCAATGCAAATATTTATGCATTAATTCCAAATGCCCAAAATTAATACCTATGAGCTCTTAGAAATATTGGTTTGATTTTTATCTCTGTCCAATATTTTCAGAGAGCAACATGAGCATTTTCTTGGACCCTTTTGGAGAAATTTTTATTTGGGTCATTTCCAAAATGATTCTGAGGGTTTCGCAGATCCCCATTTCAAGTTTCTGATGAAAGAGTAAACATGATGCAACACTCTAATGCATGGCTAACTAGGATGTGACATCAACTTTCTGTATCCACGAGATCCTATCTTGGGGCCTGTTCCGGAGCTCCGCCAGAAGAGGGTCGTCATCACGGAGGGCTTCTACATCATCCTAGCCTGTCCTATGAAGTGTGAGTAGTTTACCTCAGACCTTCGGGTCCATAGTTAGTAGCTAGATGGCTTCTTCTCTCTCTTTGAATCTCAATATAAAGTTCTCCCCCTCTATTGTGGAGATCTATTTGATGTAATCTTCTTTTTGCTGTGTGTTTGTGGAGACCGATGAATTGTGGGTTGATGATCAAGTCTATCTATGAATAATATTTGAATCTTCTCTGAATTCTTTTATGTATGATTGGTTATCTTTGCAAGTCTCTTCGAATTATCCGTTTGGTTTGGCCAACTAGATTGGTAGTTCTTGCCATGGGAGAAGTGCTTAGCTTTGGGTTGGATCTTGCGGTGTCCTTACCCAGTGACAGAAGGGGCAGCAAGGCATGTATTGCATCGTTGCCATCGAGGATAACAAGATGGGGTTTATTTCATATTGCATGAATTTATCTCTCTACATCATGTCATCTTGCTTAAGCCGTTACTCTGTTTTTTAACTTAATACTCTAGATGCATGCTGGATAGCGGTCGATGAGTGGAGTAATATAGTAGATGCAGAATCGTTTCAATCTACTTGTCACAGACGTGATGCCTATATACATGATCATGCCTAGATATTCTCATAACTATGCTCAATTCTGTCAATTGCTCAACAGTAATTTGTTCACCCACTGTAGAATACCTATGCTCTTGAGAGAAGCCACTAGTGAAACCTATGCCCCCCAGGTCTATTCTCATCATATCAATCTCCATTACTTTAATTTTGCTTTGCTTTTTTACTTTGCATTTACTTTTTACTTTGCATCTCTATACCAAAAATACCAAAAAATATTATATCTATCAGATCTCACTCTCGTAAGTGATCGTGAAGGGATTGACAACCCCTAATCGTGTTGGTTGCGAGTAGCTATCACTTTGTGCAAGTACGAGGGACTTGAGCGTGGCCTCCTACTAGATTGATACCTTGGTTCTCAAAAACTGAGGGAAATACTTATGCTACTCTGCTTCATCATCCCTTCCTCTTCGGGGAAAACCAACGCAAGCTCAAGACGTAGCAAGAAGGATTTCTGGCACCGTTGCCGGGGAGTCTACGCAAAAAGTCAACATACCAAGTACCCATCGCAATCCCTATCTCTCGCATTACATTATTTCTCATTTGCCTCTTGTTTTCCTCTCCCCCCAATTCACCCTTGCCGTTTTATTCGCCCTCTCCCTCTATCCTCCCTCTCTATTTGCCTCTTGTTTGCTCGTGTGCTAGTTTGCTCGCTTGTCGTTATGTCTGAAATTGGAGAAGTTGTCGCCAATATGGGCGATAACAATATCATGGAAAATTCTGATGCTCCTGCTAAAGAACCTACCATCTTTCATACAAAAAAAATTCCATGTTGGTAGTGGTAATATTATTGGAAAAGGAGTTATTCAAGATTTATTTACTTGTGCCGGTGCTTTACCTTCTATGGGTAGTTCTATCCTTCACAGAACTAGTAGTCTTGCGGACGCTATTGCCATGCTTGTAGTTGAACTGGGAAGACAATTCATGCACATGCATCCTTCCATACAAAGGATTTTTCTGGAATTTTCTAATATTGAGCATTCTTCTGTTAAGCGTGCCGCTACTATCTTTTTGGCTCATGAGTTTAGATTCATAATAAGAGAAGCCAAAGAAATCTTTGCGCATTATAGGGTGGACGCTTGCCGTCCTCCCATAGAGGCTATCCTCTTTGATCAAGAAGAAATAATGCATTTTCAATCTCTAGATTATGTTGCTTTCAATGAAAATCTTAGAAGAAGGGTTCCTACCAATGTTTTAGTTGATAGAATTTCTGAACTTAATGATGATTTGGCTATTCGAAATAATGAGCTAGGATATTCTCTTGAATATAGGCTTACAAAGTTCTATCAAAAGAATGCTTATAATGATGAATTGGTTGTGCATTATGAAGGACCAAAGGAGGAACCTCTACCTCCCAAGGTTGATCTTGGGGACTTTTGTCCTGTTAAATTTAGTCCTTTTGATTACTTTTGCTTGCCTCAAACAAAACTTTCTGCCGAACGTACAGAATATGAAATGAGTTTTAATAACCAATCTTACTATTATGGCAATACTTAGATCTATCCTCGCTTTTATGCCTAGCTAGGGGCGTTAAACGATAGCGCTTGTTGGGAGGCAACCCAATTTTATTTTTATTCCTTGCTTTTTGCACTTGCTTAGTAATAAATAAATTATTTAGCCTCTGTTTTTATTGTGTTTTTTGTGTTTAATTAGTGTTTGTGCCAAGTAGAACCGTTGGGAAGACTTGGGGAAAGTCTTGTTGAACCTGCTGTAAAAAACAGAAACTTTAGCGCTCATGAGAGCTGCTGTCATTTTTATTTGAAGAGTGATATTTAGTTAATTCTTTTTTCAGATGATTAATAGATAAATTCCTCACGTCCAGCAATTTATTTTAGAATTTTTGGGATTCCAGATCTTGCGCTAGCTGCAGATTACTACAGACTGTTCTGTTTTTGACAGATTCTGTTTTTCGTGTGTTCTTTGCTTATTTTGATGAATCTATGGCTAGTAAAATAGTTTATAATCCATAGAGAAGTTGGAATACAGTAGTTTTAACACCAATATAAATAAAGAATGAGTTCATTGCAGTACCTTGAAGTGGTCTTTTGTTTTCTTTCGCTAACGGAGCTCACGGGTTTTCTATTTTGAGTTTTGTGTTGTGAAGTTTTAAAGTTTTGTGTGAATTCTTTTGATGGATCATGGAACAAGGAGTGGAAAGAGACTAATCTTGGGGATGCCCATGGCACCCCCAAGATAATCCAAGGACACCAAAAAGTCAAAGCTTGGGGATGCCCCGGAAGGCATCCCCTCTTTCGTCCACTTCCATCGGTAATTTACTTGGAGCTATATTTTTATTCACCAACATGATATGTGTTTTGCTTGGAGCGTCCTGTATTATTTGTGTCATTGTGTCTTAGTATGCCACAATCATCCTTGCTGTACACACCTTTTTAGAGAGCCATACATGAATTAAAAATTTGATAGAATACTCTATGTGCTTCACTTATATCTTTTGAGCTAAGTAGTTTTGCTCTATGTGCTTCACTTTTATCTTTTGAGTGAGTAGTTTTGCTCTATGTGCTTCACTTATATCTTTTGAGTGTTATAATTTTGCTCTATGTGCTTCACTTAGATTTTTAGAGCACGGTGGTGGATTTGTTTTAAAGAAACTATTGATCTCTCATGCTTCACTTAAATTATTTTGAGAGCCTCTTAATAGCATGGTAATTTGCTTAATAATAATATGCTTGGTATTCAAGATTTGTGAAACTTTCTTTTGAGTGTGTTGAATACTAAGAAAATAATGAAGCATGATAATTGTTTTGAGATATGGAGGTGATAATATTAAAGTCATGCTAGTTGAGTAGTTGTGAATTTAAAGAATACTTGTGTTAAAGTTTGTGATTCACGTAGCATGCACGTATGGTGAACCGTTATGTGATGAAGTCGGAGCATGATTTATTTATTGATTGTCTTCCTTATGAGTGGCGGGCGGGGACGAGCGATGGTCTTTTCCTACCAATCAATCCCCCTAGGAGCATGTGCGTAATACTTTGCTTTGATAACTTCTAGATTTTTGCAATAAGTATATGAGTTATTTATGACTAATGTTGAGTCCATGGATTATACGCACTCTCACCATTCCACCCTTGCTAGCCTCTCTAATACCACGCACCTTTCGCCGATATCATACACCTACCATATACCTTCCTCAAAACAGCCACCATACCTACCTATTATGGCATTTCCATAGCCATTCCGAGATATATTGCCATGCAACTTTCCACCATCTAGTTCATCATGACACATTCATCATTGTCATATTGCATATCCCGGTACACCGCCGGATGCATTCACATAGAGTCATATTTTGTTCTAAGTATCGAGTTGTAATTGTTGAGTTATAAGAAAAATAAAAGTGTGATGATCATCATTATTAGAGCATTGTCCCAGTGAGGAAAGAATGATGGAAACTATGATTCCCCATAAGTCGGGATGAGACTCCGGACGAAAAATAAATAAATAAAATAAATAAAAGAGGCCAAAGAAGCCCAAATAAAAAGAGGCCATAAAAAATAGAAAAGGCCCAAATAAAATAAAAAATGAGAGAAAAAGGGAGAAGGGACAATGTTACTATTCTTTTACCACACTTGTGCTTCAAAGTAGCACCATGATCTTCATAGTAGAGAGTCTCTCATGTTATCACTTTCATATACTAGTGGGAATTTTTCATTATAGAACTTGGCTTGTATATTCCAATGATGGGCTTCCTCAAATTGCCCTAGGTCTTCATGAGCAAGCAAGTTGGATGCACACCCACTTAGTTTCTTTTTGAGCTTTCATGTACTTATAGCTCTAGTGCATCCGTTACATGGCAATCCCTACTCACTCACATTGATATCTATTGATGGGCATCTCCATAGCCCATTGATATGCCTAGTTGATGTGAGACTATCTTCCACTCCTTTTTGTCTTCTCCACAACCACCATTCTATTCCACCTATAGTGCTATATCCATGGCTCACATCCATGTATTGCGTGAAGATTGAAAAAGTTTTGAAAAAGTTAGAGTATGAAACAATTGCTTGGCTTGTCATCGGGGTTGTGCATGATTTAAATACTTTGTGTGGTGAAGATGGAGCATAGCCATACTATATGATTTTGTAGGGATAACTTTCTTTTGCCATGTTATTTTGAGAAGACATAATTGCTTTGTTAGTATGCTTGAAGTATTATTGTTTTTATGTCAATATAAACTTTTGTCTTGAACCTTTCTAATCTGAATATTCATACCACAATTAAGAAGATTTGCATTGAAATTATGACAAGTAGCACTCCGCATCAAAAATTCTCTTTTTATCATTTACCTACTCGAGGACGAGAAGGAATTAAGCTTGGGGATGCCTGATACGTCTCCAACGTATCTATAATTTTTGATTGCTCCATGCTATATTATCTACTGTTTTGGACTATATTGGGCTTTATTTTCCACTTTTATATTATTTTTGGGACTAACCTATTAACCGGAGGCCCAAACGGAATAAAATCTTCGGGAACGTGATTTTCTCACCGAACGTGATCTAGGAGACTTGGACCCTGCTCCAAGGAACAAAAGAGGCGGTCACGAGGGTGGGGGCGCCCCCCTGCCTCGTGGTCCCCTCGTTGCTCCTCCGGCGTACTTCTTCCTCCTATATATACACACGTACCACCAAACGATCAGAACAGGAGCCAAAAACCTAATTCCACCGCCGCAACTTTCTGTATCCATGAGATCCCATCTTGGGGCCTGTTCCGGAGCTCTGTCGGAAGAGGGCCGTCATCATGGAGGGCTTCTACATCATCCTAGCCTCTCCGATGAAGTTTGAGTAGTTTACTTCAGACCTTTGGGTCCATAGTTAGTAGCTAGATGGCTTCTTCTCTCTCTTTGAATCTCAATATAAAGTTCTCCCCCTCTCTTGTGGAGATCTATTCGATGTAATCTTGTTTTTGCAGTGTGTTTGTTGAGACTGATGAATTGTGGGTTTATGATCAAGTCTATCTATGAATAATATTTGAATCTTCTCTGAATTCTTTTATGTATGATTGGTTATCTTTGCAAGTCTCTTCGAATTATCCGTTTGGTTTGGCCAACTAGATTGGTAGTTCTTGCCATGGGAGAAGTGCTTAGCTTTGGGTTTGATCTTGCGGTGTCCTTACCCAGTGACAGAAGGGGCAGCAAGGCACGTATTGCATCGTTGCCATCGAGGATAACAAGATGGGGTTTATTTCATATTGCATGAATTTATCTCTCGACATCATGTCATCTTGCTTAAGGCGTTACTCTATTTTTAACTTAATACTCTAGATGCATGCTGGATAGCGGTCGATGAGTGGAGTAATAGTAGTAGATGCAGAATCGTTTTGATCTACTTGTCACGGATGTGACGCCTATATACATGATCATGCCTAGATATTCTCATAACTATGCTCAATTCTGCAATTGCTCAACAGTAATTTGTTCACCCACCGTAGAATACTTATGCTCTTGAGAGAAGCCACTAGTGAAACCTATGGCCTCGGGTCTATTCTCATCATATCAATCTCCATTACTTTAATCTTGCTTTGCTTTTTTACTTTGCCTTTACTTTTTACTTTGCATCTTTATACCAAAAATACCAAAAAATATTATATCTATCAGATCTCACTCTCGTAAGTGACCGTGAAGGGATTGACAACCCCTAATTGCGTTGGTTGCGAGTAGCTATCGCTTTCTGTAGGTACGAGGGACTTGAGCGTGGCCTCCTACTGGATTGATACCTTGGTTCTCAAAAACTGAGGGAAATACTTACGCTACTCTACTACATCATCCCTTCCTCTTCGGGGGAAAACCAATGCAAGCTCAAGACATAACAAACAACACCAAAAAAGCAAGCAATCCAGGCATGACCTGCAAGCTGGCATGACACGCCAGGTCAGTACATTGAATGTACTTGCAAGCTCATAATTAACCAGAAGCATTCAAGACAAACAACAACATGGCAATTACAGGTTAAACAGGAATTAACATGAGATCCTCATAACAACATGACATGAGCAACATGACATCCAAAGTAATACTCCCAAAATAATACCAGATACCATCATGAAAATAATCATAATAGCCACTAAGAATCCAAAGGCAACATGAACATGATACATCTAGAACAATATAAGCATGGCATGAACATATAAATCTGACGATACTAGCATGCAACATGATGACACTATATGCACCAATTATTCTGCTCGGGTTATCTTGTAAATATCACATGCATCACTTACCATCCTCGGACATCACACGATCATCTCAGGATCAAATCAAGCTTGGTATAAACAATACCGTAATAATCATTAAATGACCACAAGGAGCTTGATCTTTACCCATGATTCTCACACAACATCACGAATATCCAACAACTCGGTATCCTCGATACTACGGTGATCATTCCGGCAATCACAACCATGACCAACACTTGGTCTCAAACCGTGACCCTTCCGACGATCACAACCATGACCAACACCTGGTCTCAAATCGTGTTCCTTCCGGCGATCACAACCAACTTATCTTATCGTCGATCCAAGGTTGTCATTAATCAAGTTATTGTTAATACTGTTGACTCACAGTGGGACCGACACGAACTAGGTCCTTATCCGCGGGTGCAGCTATCGATAGATTTAATATACACTGTGCAGAGATAGCACACTGTACCCACACCACGGAACCCATGGCCTCACACTCCCATTCGGGTGGACCAACGGCGTTCCGACAAAACCGATCTATTGTCATGACACTCTCCCGGCCACTCCGACCCACTCCCAACTAGGCTAGTCCTGGGTGGCCCCGTGTCTACCAAAGACACCCCAACCACCATCGTGGTCAAAACTCCCTCACGGGGACCGGATCCATAAAAGTAAAATAACAGGCACACAAGGTTATGTCCGCCTACCTGATCAGGGTAAGCACACCCATAACCTTCCCTCGTGGGAGGCACCGGCAAGATGCACGACAATAGACCCAGTTCGGACCTTACCCATATGGTAAGCGTGGTTGTAGTGGTCAGTTTAGATCTGGCGGCACCATGACTCAGCCAATAGTTGTTCAAGTTCAATTAAATCTGGTTAAACCTGAAAGCAATATGTTGAGCCATGATAAAATAACATGATGCAATGACAATGCATGAGTATAATATCAACATAAGCACGGGATGCAACATAACTGTCCATCATATCAACTATGAAATAATCTCCAACTGAACATGGCATAATGACGAGCATAAATATTACAAGTGCAACACTACTCATAGTATAACATAACATGACCACTAGCATCGACCATAAATAACATGCAAGAACTTATCAATAACATCACCAAGTAACACTTAACCAACTAACAGCAACGGAACAATGCCTATTAACAGTAATCGGTAACCGACGTTAGTCATGCACCGAAGAGCATGACCAACCCAACATGTACTACTATCAAGCATGGCAATATGAAAGTAATACTAGCAACTAGCAGGGCATGATAACCAGGTGCATAACAACATAGCAAACAAGTAAGCACAATCCCAGAAGCATTTCCGAAACAACGATAACCATATATTAAACAAGAAATCATTTAATAAATATTCAAGTTGAAAACCATGGCTACTGCATGACTATCATGAAAGTGGGTCTTGTGGCTTTCCTGGGGGTGAAGAAGGCATCAGGAAGAAGTGTGGTGAAGCCGCGGAAAGATTTGCCAGAAATAGTTCTCTCTCGGAGGGGCTGTTTACGTGCAAGGGAAAAAAGGTCATTTTCACAGTGTCAAACCATAGTGAATCTGAACCCAACAGAAGGGGCTCGATGAAACGAAGTTGTGGGCTTTGGAATCACCTGATTTGGAGTTGGGAGTAAAAAGATATGATAGTTTCTCTGCCAGGGACCTATCTATAATAAAATAATCACAAACAGGCCCTCAGCCAGAAAAACAGAAAGCACCTTCTCAGGAAATACGTTTCCATAACAGAAAGCGAATTTCGCCTTGAAGAAGAAACATAATGCATTTTCGGTTAGCGAAGGCGTACTCCAGGGAGTACGTCTCCACTTATCTAGCGTGGCAGTGGGGGCCCGTGGCGCTATGTGGCGGATGAGTGGGGCCCGCTTTATCCTCTCCCTCTCTCTCCTCTCGGCTGGCTCCTTCTCCTTCCTCCCCGACACGCACAAAGAGCAGAGGAAGGGCGAGGCAGCAGCGAGGCCAGCATCGGCCCGGCCAACTCAGGCCACCCCCGACCGGAGTGAAGGCACCGGCGGGAGCAGGGCGGAGCGCTGCACCCGCTTGGAGCAGCTGCAGCGCCAGAAGAGGACCGAGTCCACATCGACGGGAGGAAGCCGAAACGGGTCGGCGGCCAACTCCGAGGAGACGCGTCCAGAAAGGCTCCCGCGAGAAACTAAGATGAGGGGGGGGGGGTTCGCCGGAGTGTGGGTAAGGCGATGGTGGTGGCTAGAGGAAGAGTAGGGCTCTGGTGGCCACGAATTTAGGATGAGGAGGCCCGCGGCCATGGAGGCAATGGTGGAGCAGGAGAGCTCCAAAGGCTCGGGTGGATGGATGGGGAGGTTGCTGGGAGTGAGGGGGGCCGGTGGTGAGGTCGAGAGGCCTTGGGGACGGCTTAAATAGCCGCGGGCGAGGAGGTCGAGCTGTCACCGCTGCGGACGCGTGTCTGGCTCCGCGGACGTGTGCCCACGCGCTCGAGCTCGGGATAGGAGATGAGGAAGGTGCAGTGGAGGTCTCACAGGGCAAAGGAGGTCAAGGGGGAAGCAGAGGAAGAAGCCGAGCGCCATTAAAGCTTGGTCGGCACTGTGTGCTCATGGACGTGCGGCGGCATGCGGCGGTGAGAAGGCGGACGAAGGGGGAGAGGGGTCCAGGTGATCGGCGACGACGAGAGGAAGACAATGGAAATGCTCACGCGCGCTAAGACGACGAGGGGAAGCAGACGAAGCAAAAACGGCACCCTGGACGCGGCCACCGCGTAAAGAGCGCGTGCACAGGCACGCCATTGTCGTGGTCACCACGTGAATGAGGGCATTCAATGCTCAATAGCACCAGATATGTTGTCTAGCAGATAGTCCTTCCAAAGTAGGCTATAACTGTGGTGGTAGATTGGTTAAAAGTGACACGGTTAAAAGGCAATTAACACCTGAATTTTACTGCAGTAAACTCGATCGTGTATTGCTGCTCAATAGAGACTTGATTGAGGTCAATGGAGTTGTCTGGTAGATTGAGGTAAAGAAGGACTTACATCCTGGTAATTTTGAGAAGAATTGGACCACTAATTAATATAGTTGCTTTACAACTAAGTAATCTGGTCCAGAATGAAGATCATGATGATGCTCTCGAATGGAGGAGCCACTTGAGCTGAACTTTGGCAAGGCAGGCTTATTTGGCCATATGAAGATGCTGCAAAAGGTTTATACCAATTGGATAAACCAAAATGGTACTTCCTTCACAAACATTTCCACTAACCAGAAACTTGCAAAAATTCTAGAGGACAAATGGCTTGATGAAACATGCCCAAAATGGGTGGAGGTAAGTTATATGGGTAACAGAAGGCCTAGAAAAATTGGCAGCCATAATGGAGCAAGATAAAATATTCTTGCTTCACAAACTGAAATTTTGGATAGAATCAAAGAATTGATGGTGAGCTCACATGGAGGCATGACATGAGCTCTACTTCGGTGGAGAGTGATGATTTGGTTATATGAACGGCCATGCAAAATTGCAACTCATTTGGATATGCCTAGCTTGTACTTCCTTCACAACTACTTCCCTCAGACAGGAACTTTGGAAAATCATAATTAAATGATTACTAGGAAAATGAGGTTGCACTTTGGCATGTGGCAATGATATGGACAGGAAAAGGTGCCCAAGGATTTTGAGGTCAATTGGGAAAAGATAAATGGTACTTGCTTCACATTCTGCCATTTTGGGCAAAATAGGAAATGAATTATTTGAGCATGATGGGGAACATGACAAATGAAATATTTTGCCATATTTGAGAAAGATGTGACCCAAACAATTTATGAGAATTACTTGGGAATTTTAGGAGTGATGGAAATAAAGGTTGCTTCACAACCTAGGGCAAATTGGGTTAGTCCTTTAATGGAAAAGGAATATTCCCAATTTAAAAAAGCATATTGGGATTTGGGCTAGGATGAAAATGACATGGTCTAGGGACGTATTTGGGAATGACAAGCCACTCTGGAAACAAAGAAGACGACATCTTCTTCACTTTCCAGACCACAAAGCCACGGAAAAAGAAAACTCAAGCAAAAACCTCAGAAAAACAAAAGAAAAAGAAAGGGCCAAAAATAAGGCTGTCACAGATGACAATGCAGGAGACGAACAGGAACCACCGCCCACAGGGCGCTGGACCGCCACCTCATCATATGATATATACATGGTGAACACGCCCAAAGAAGGCAATGGTGACGAGACAGCGGAGGATGACCCCTCCAAGAAGCAACCCAAGCACCGACGTCAGCGGCGCCGCTCTATGTCCCGCCATAGCAATGGTAGTGATACCGGCACAAGAGACAATAACACTCCGGATAGTGCCGAAGACGACAACAATCCCCTCCAGCACGATTTAGAGCGGGAGGGTGAACAAGCTAGTCCTCCAGAGCGGGCAACAGATGGAGAATCGGAGGAGGACAATCAAATGCCTCTCTTCGAAGACGAGGTGAGCCTCGGCGACGAAGAATTTATCGTGCCTGAGGATCCCGTCGAGCAGGAGCGCTTCAAGCGCCGACTTATGGCCACAGCAAATAGCTTGAAAAAAAAGCAACAACAGCTTCAAGTTGATCAAGATTTGCTAGCAGACAGATGGACCGAAGTCCTTACGGCCGAGGAATCCGAACTTGAGCGCCCCTCCAAGAGTTACCCAAAGCACGGGTTGCTACCTCACCTCGAGGAGGAAGCATTGAAACCTACATCACTAGCATATGATGCGGCTGACGGGCCACCTTGTGGCCGGGACAGAGAGGCATTTCAGCCCGAAGTCCAGCCCGCACCCTGTCACCAATAAAACAAAAATGCCAAGGCCCAGGGCAACACGCGGGACCTGCGAGACGTATTGGAAAACAAGGCAAAACAGGCAAGATCGATCTACGGATCACGGGGGCGCGCACCAACACGCGATGATGATCGTCACGCCAGATATACTAAAAGCAAATCCCGTCATGATATAGCCCGGCACAGAGACGCCGCACACCCCTTATGCTTCACTGATGAAGTAATGGATCATGAATTCCCAGAAGGGTTTAAACCCGTAAACATTGAACCATACAATGGTACTATAGACCCCGCGGTATGGATAGAAGACTTCTTCCTCCACATTCACATGGCCCGCGGGGATGACCTACATGCCATCAAGTATCTCCCGCTAAAACTCAAAGGGCCGGCTCGGCATTGGCTCAATAGCTTGCCAGCAAACTCCATCGGAAGTTGGGAGAACCTGGCAGAGGCATATAACTCAACAGCCAGGGGAATCGGCCAGGAAATTCTGGACCCGGTTCCTAACCACGAAGAACCAAATTGTCGACTGTCCGGATGCAGAGGCATTAGCATAATTTAAGCATAATATCTGTGATGAATGGCTCGCCCGGCACCTTGGCCAAGAGAAGCCAAAATCCATGGCAGCCCTCACGACACTTATGACCCGCTTTTGTGTGGGCGAAGATAGCTGGTTGGCTCGTAGTACCAATACAGCAACCAAACCTGGCATATCAGAAGCCAGGGATAGCAACGGCAAACCACGATGCAACAAACACCAGCGCCACAAATATGGTGAAAACGCCGAAAATACAACAGTTAATGCCGGGTCCAGGGGCTCAAAGTCCGGTCAGCGGAAAGGGCCACCCAAAAATAAAAATCCGGGTCCATCCAGTCTGGACAGCATACTAGATCGCCAATGCCAAATTCATGGCACCCCAGAAATGCTAGCCACCCATACCAATAGAGAATGATGGGTCTTCAAACAAGCCGGCAAGGCAGGCGCCAAAGACGAAGAGGGGTCTCAAAGCGACGATAGCGACAAAGAGCCTAGATCACCGAACACAGGAGGGCAAAAGAAATCCCCCCCATATTCAATCAGTGAATGTCGTAAATACCACCCAAATTTCTAACTCGGACCAGATATGCACCCTTAGGGATGGCGACTCAACGGAACTAGTCGTCCCACAATATAAACTAGGGCCGGTCACCTTCAACCGCATGGATCGTCTGGTTAACGCCAATCAGGGCAATCCAGCCGCACTAATCCTCGACCCAATAGTAGACGGGTTCCACCTCACTTGAGTCCTTATGGACGGAGGTAGCAGTTTAAATATGCTTTCCCAGGACACAGTGCGCAAGATGGGCATCAATCATTCAGCGACCAAAACCACTAAAGCCACTTTTAGAGGCATCATACTAGCGATTATCAAGCACTGATCGGACGAACCGCGTTCGCTCGATTCAACGCGGTGCCACATTATGCCTATCGTAAGCCCAAGATGCCCGGTCCACACGGCATCATCACGGTTCATGGCAAGGTCGAACCTTCCTTCGGCACCAACTAATACACCACTGCCTTAGCAGCAGAAACAACGAGCAGCACCTTGCAGCCGAACCTTGGGTCAACTTCCAGGCCCCCGGACACCATCAAGGGCTCCGAACTACTTCGCAGAAGGATACCCCGGCTCGTCCAGAGCTCAACTAAACACTCCGGCGAAGGCCATGATAGGCCGAACTCAGCGGTTCAACCGCCCTCCGGCACATAAACATTTCTTATATTTCCTTTGCAGGTTCACCTTTGCATCGACTAGGACAGACTACATGGAGGCATCTTGAATGCGTTAGGGAATCCTTAGACATTCCCCATAGTGACCGTCCGGCTATATTACGGATCCGCACTCAACCTCTTCCCCCTGGTCACAGCAGGTTCGGCTATCACAACCCCTTTTTATCACATTACGTGTACCCATACTCATAGACGTTTTATTCAAATTCAACATGTGGATTTATATGACGTTTACCTACTGATTATTTCTTATCGAAATCATTTTGTCAAGTGGCATCCGTACACAGCGATATGCCTTAAATATGCCAGGGGCTTCGTTTTTCCCGTAACACAGCAATAAAAGTCCGAACACCTTCATGGAAGTTCAGCACCCCGAACCTATGGCATTATATGCATCAGCTCTGAATCATGTCTTGGGTCAATAGTTGGGTTTGCCCGGCTCCCATGTTTTGGTACCTTACGTTCCGCTATATCGGCTAAGGTAGCACCGGGAGAACTACTGCGATTGTGTCCCGGTTCTTCCGGATGAGCACCTCAGTAGAGAAAGCCGAAAACTGATTGTCATGATACGGCGAGAGCTGGTCAGCTATTCGAGCAGTTACAAAATCTTTAAGGATTTCTCCCGCATAATGCCATAACCAATGCAGCGTGCGATGGATCGGTTTTTTCTCCCATCAGGCGCTTATAGAGCCCCTAGTACGGTCTTCCAAACACAAGGGGCTGCGCCGACCATACTAAAGCTCCTATGGCTAAGTGAGAGTGATAAAGCCCTATAGTCTGATTGCTTGGTTCGTTGTCCTGAGCACCTCCTTCGAAGGACCCAAAACTGGGATAAAGAGTGCTCAGGTTTATCCCGAACACCCCCGTACTTCTTACGTGGGGGCAGAAGCCGACGGCTGGCCAACTCTCAGGTTCAATATAGAAACAGCCGCACAGGAGGGTAAACTTTGATATAACAGGCGACAAATAAACGACCTTGTTCAAACATTACAAAGGACAACATGATTGGCATTCATGGAAATATAATGTCCTTGGTGCATAGCTCCGCTGCAAGGTAGGATCCTTTTAGGACACTCTCATAATATAATTCGGGCTTGTGGTGCTCCTTCCCCTATGGCGGTCCTCCAGTCATCAGTTTTTCGGCATCCATCTTCCCAGTGCACCTTTGCGCAGGCGAAGGCCATTCACGCTCCTTCTATACAGACCGACCACTTGATGACGTCAAGTCGAGGGCAAGCGCTTACAAGCCGCCTCACGAGCCCGAAGTAGCTGCTTGGAATTGGCTCGGCTTGCCATAGCCGGATAACCATATCTTTCATGGCTAGTTCAGCCGCCTTATGCAGTTCGATCAGCTGTTTCAGTTGATCGGCAAAAGGCACCGGATAATTCGGCACCAAATACTGCGACCAAAAGAGCTTATCTGTGGTGTTCCTTTCTTTGGCTCGGTAGAATTGGGCGGCATCTGATATGCTGCAAGGTAGCTCTGCAAATACACCTGAGAAATCGGGATTCAAAATCAGAAACATAGTTTTCCCTTCAAATACTTGCTTTACATGGGAAAAGCCTTACCCGCCGCGATCTTTCTCGCCTCTCGGATCCCCTACAGGGCGCTTTGGGTTTCCCCCCGGGCATTGCTCGTGGCTTGACGCGCCTTGGTGAGTTCGGGCTCTTTCTCTGTTAAACTCTGCTCCAAGGTCTCACATTTACTTACGGCCTCTTGCAGCTCCTGCTCAGCTTTAATAACTATGGCCTCGTATTTCTCACAAAGAGTCCGCTCTATGGCCGCCTTTTTCTCAGTCTCGGCAATGCCCCCTTTGAGGGCCTCGACTTCAGTCATAACCCCTAGCACAAATTATGCGGCTTATTTCATACTAAACATTTATTCCACAATAAATGCGCGCAATGCTTGTGCATACCTTGTTTATCCCTCAACTGCATTTTCAATTGGCCAAGTTCTTCTATGGCCCGCTCCAGACTTTGATTCAGTCCGGAGATCTCCGCAGTACGAGAGGCAGCAGCCGCTACAGGTACCTTCTTGAAACAGAAGAGAAATCAATGTCATTCAATGAGTCTTCCTGCGATCATCAATTTGATCCCCTGTCCGGTTCTTTCTTTCACTGAACAGTGTATCAGGGGCTACTATCTATACTATGTCACTCTTCGACAACTCATAAAACATACCTCAAAGCCTCTTATAAGGCTGATACAGGCTTCGTTCAGTCCACTCTCAGTTGACTGAATCTTCTTAATCACTGCACCCATAAGGGCATGGTGTTCATCAATGATGGAGGCGTCTTGCAATGCCACCAACAAAGCATCCGACACTTCTGGATGGACAGAGGTCGCCGGCGGAACAGGCACGCCCCCTCCAGCCGAAGGAGGCTGCCTTCTTGATTCTGGAGCCGTATAGGTCTCTGGAATCGCATCTAGTGGGGAGCCAAACTCAGGATCGCCCCCGCCGTCAGACCCGATGGGAATCTTCTCCCCCACGTGTCCGGCCCCTACGGTTTGACCTCCAGGCGCTGCCTTCACGGTTTCTTCCTTTCCTCCTTGGCCGGGGTCCTTCTAGGATGATGCCTCGGTATTATGCACCTGTTTAGAGGAAGGGGCCTTTGGGGGCGTCCCGCTCTCCATAGCATTTGAGCTCAGCAGGTCCTCTGATGAGGATTGTTTGGTACCGGACCTCGCCAGACTACAAAAACAATATGCTCAGGTTAAAATAATAAGCCACGATGAGTCCGGACGCTTAAACGTACTCGGATTTTATATACTTACGAGTTCACCAGGGGCTGGGCCCTGGGATCCCATGTCGGGCCGTTGTCGGCAGTGGCAGTGGACTCCTCCGGAAGATGAACCTGTTCGGCCTCCAAGGGTGCAGAGGCCGTCCTCTTCCTTCTTTCCCCCGTAGGGGATTCATCTTCCTCCTCCTCTTCGTCCTCTTCGGAGGCGGAATGGGCATCAGAACCTTCAGATATTGTGTCCGAAGTGCCGCAGCGACGAAGGCCACCCCGGGTCTTTTTGGCCTCCTTCTCAGCCGTCTTCTTCGGCACCTTGTAAGGCGCTGGGACCAGCATCTCCATCAGAAGTGGGATGTACGGGTCTTCAGGCACTGGGGCCGGACAATGGATCCGCTCCGCCTTCTTCGTCCAGCCCTGAGAGAGTTGAATAACATGCATTAAGCGCTTCCTTTGGGTCATGCGAATAGAAAAGTTGGATAAACTCACCGAACTTGCAGGGTGGGACAGTTGGTACCCGCGGTCCTCGGTGGAGTGTGGCCATGATTTGCTGGACTTGAAATGCACATTCCAAATGTTCTTGTGCGAGGAACCGAAGAACCCTCGCAAGGTTTTGTGCCTGGCCGGATCGAATTCCCATAGATTGCAAGTCCGGTGTTGACACGGCAGTACCCAGTGGACTAACATCACCTGGACTACGTTGACAAGTTCAATGTTCTTATCTCCCATATCTTTAACGCGTGTCCGGAGCACCGATAGTTTGTCGGACGAGGACCAGTCCAGGCCTTTCTTAACTGAGGATGTAAGCCGCAGAGGGACGCCGGATCGAAACTCGAGAGAGGCGGCCCATTCCTTGCCGCACGGCTCAGTGATGTAAAACCACTGTTGTTGCCACTCCTTGACAGAATCATTAAAGATTCTCGTTGGCCATATGATGTTGGGCATCTTGCTCACCATAGCGCCCCCGCACTCGGCGTGCTTGCTGCCCACCACCTTGGGCTTCACATTAAAAACCTTCAGCCATAAACCGAAGTGCGGCGAAATGCAGAGAAAAGCCTCGCACACGACAATGAATGTCGAGATGTTGAGGAAGGAATTAGGGGACAGGTCATGAAGATCGATCCCATAATAATACATGATGCCACAAACGAACGGGTGGAGGGGAAACCCTAGCCCACAGACAAAGTGAGGGAGGAATACAACCCTCTCGTGGGGTTCCGGAGTGGGGACGATCTGTCCCGCCGTCGGGAGACGGTGGCTGATTTTCTTGGCCAAATACCCGGCCTCCCGAAGCTTTTTGATATCCTACTCTCGAACGGTAGAGGCCATCCATTTGCCTCCTGCTTCGGATCTAGACATCTTTCAAGGACCTTTTTGTGGGCAGAGAAGCTGAACGCTTGGGCGCTCGAGCCTGAGCAGAAGGGAATGAATCGGGAAGAAGGCGTGGGTGAAAAGAGTGAATCCTTGTCCCTTTATAAGGACGGAAGAGGCAATGCGCCTCCCCACTCACCTGGTAAAACCTCTCATCCCCCAAGCGCCATAATTGATGGCGCGGTTGGGTTACCCACATCCATATTGATGAGAATCTCGTGACAAGGGAACACGATCTCTGCTTCGACAAGGCGTGCCAAGGAAACCACCTCGCGATATGTGCAGTAGCTGGTTGAGAAAAACAGTTCGAATAATGACCGGGCCGTGGTATGATGTCATGCTTTCAAAGGTGTCAGAAGATTAGATTTGTGGAGATATTATTCTCTCTACGGTGGTATGTGGAACTTGTTTTGCAGAGCAGGACACTATCCTTGTATTCAAAATCTTCTATGGAGTATTCGGAGGAAGAACCCGCCTTGCAATGCCAAAGACAAAACTGTGCGCCGGACTCATCGTCATTGAAGCCTGGTTCAGGGGCTACTTAGGGAGTCCTGGATTAGGGAGTCTCCGGGCAGCCGGACTATATCCTTTGGCCGGACTGTTGGACTATGAAGATACAAGATTGAAGACTTTGTCCCATGTCCGGATGGGACTTTCCTTGGCATGGAAGGCAAGCTTGGCAATACGGATATGTAGATCTCCATCCTTGTAACCGACTCTGTGTAACCCTAGCCCCCTCTAGAGACTATATAAACCGGAGGATTTTAGTCCGTAGGACAACAATCATACCATAGGCTAGCTTCTAGGGTTTAGCCTCTACGATCTCGTGGTAGATCAACTCTTGTAATACTCATATCATCAAGATTAGTCAAGCAGGAAGTAGGGTATTACCTCCATCGAGAGGGCCCGAACCTGGTTAAACATCGTGTCCCCCGCCTCCTGTTACCATCTTCCTTAGACGCACAGTTCGGGACCCCCTACCCGAGATCCGCCGGTTTTGACACCGACAGGTTGGCATGCCATAATTCAGATACATGCTATCTATGTAAACATCATGGCATGATATAATTCGAATATATGATTTATATACTAAGCAAGTGAGTAGAGGGAAATCGCATATATGATGTGTCAACAAAGGAGATGGCGTTCAATATTGTGTATATGATGTAAAAACTAAGCATTGCAATACAACATATGCATGATTGAGTAATATAACCCTGTCAAGTTTGAGCATACACCTCAGGGGGTAATAGGACTAGTCATCTGCCTCTGAATCCTCCTCTAAAGAGCTATCTATAACAAGTAAGATATCTGCTTCAGCGGGTAGCATTTTCTACTCTGAAGACCTTGTTTTCACTCCAGTTTCTCCATCACCAATTCAAATGGCTGATGCACAGGAAGAGAAGTTGAATATACAAACATTGTCGACAAATGCAACGAGAAATACAAAAAAAGGATGGCATGATATAATTAACATATATGACGCTTGACTAAATAGCATGGCATTGCATAATTCACATATATAATGCCTTGCAACAAGATATCATTGCATAATTCACATATATAGTGTCTTGCAACAAGATGGCATTGCATAATTCACATATATGGTAATTAGACACTAAACATGTGGCATTCACACAAAGCATGTCTAAACTAAGCAAATGACTTAGCAATGCAAGATACCATACGCATGATATGAGCAACATAACCCTGCCAAGTTAGAGCATGCACCAC